>NC_045593.1:75673550-75763550 GCF_009819795.1 Aythya fuligula | reverse complement strand
TAATAGGCTCCGAGGAATTCAGAGCGCATGCTCAGTGAGGGGTGGTCGCACCTTGGAGGCGGGTAGCTTTTGGGATGGAGGTGTGTTTTGGTATTATAATGATATTATAATGAGCAAAAAGTACACTAGGGTACAGCATTTGTCAAAACATGACAGGTCTTTGGCTCAGGGTGGCAAAAAGTGCAGCTTTGTGCACAAGAACAATCGAGGTCCCACCTGATTACAGAGCCTAGCCGTGGTGTCTCCACTCCACTCTATGCTCCGTGCTGTTCCTTAGAGCTAGCACACCAAGTTTCCCCAGCGCGATAGCATCTAAGGCTGGGAGCCTAGGGAACGCTCAGATAAAGCAGTTATGCCCTACCCTGAAAGCCTCTTCAATGCTGTACCTTTTCCTTAAAATGTGAATGTTAGTTTTATTTTCCTAGTTACTTCAGGCATTTACACCACATTGATAAATGTGCATTGTGTTTGAAAATAATATTAGAAGGAATACATTCAGGAATATCATCATTAATGATATAATTGTGATACTGGAAAGGGCAGAATCAGGTAACTCTGAGACACTCATTTTTGACAGAAATCTGTTGGGATTATTCTGTGACTTCTGTACTATGAAGCATTGACCTCTTTCCTCTTTCTGACTCTGTCCCCCCATACTTTTTAACTGGCTCAAATCCCCTTTTCTTTTAATCAGAATTCAAGAAGGAAGACACTAGAGTATGAATTACCACAGGTTTGTCCACATGCACTTATTTCTTTCTTCTTTTGAATAATAATTATACAACCAACACAGGAATGCCTTAATAGCATTGGGTGGTGGGATCAATCACAAGGAAGCAGCTTAGTGTTGCAAGTCTTTTTTTTTTTTTTTTTTTTTTTTTTTTTTCTGAAGTTTAGAAATATACATAAAAAATGAATAAAGAAGTTAACTTTGTTCACAGAATCACAGAATTTCTAGGTTGGAAGAGACCTCAAGATCATCGAGTCCAACCTCTGACCTAACGCTAACAGTCACCACTAAACCATATCCCTAAGCTCTACATCTAAACGTCTTTTAAAGACTTCCAGGGATGGTGACTCCACCACTTCCCTGGGCAGCTTGTTCCAATGTCTAACAACCCTTTCAGTAAAGAAGTTCTTCCTAACATCTAACCTAAAACTCCCCTGGTGCAACTTAAGCCCATTCCCCCTCGTCCTGTTACCAGGCACATGGGAGAACAGACCAACCCCCACCGCTCTACATCCTCCTTTAAGGTACCTGTAGAGAGCGATAAGGTCACCCCTGAGCCTCCTCTTCTCCAGGCTGAACAAGCCCAGCTCCCTCAGTTGCTCCTCTTAGGACTTGTTCTCCAGGCTCCTCACCAGCTTCGTCGCCCTTCTCTGGACTCGCTCAAGCACCTCCATGTCCTTCTTGTAGCGAGGGGCCCAAAACTGAACACAGTACTCGAGGTGCGGCCATACCAGAGCTGAGTACAGGGGGACGATCACTTCCCTAGCCCTGCTGGCCACACTGTTTCTTATGCAATCCAGGATGCTGTTGGCCTTCTTGGCCACCTGAGCACACTGCTGGCTCATATTCAGCCGACTATCCACCATCACTCCCAGGTCCTTCTCTGCCTGGCAGCTCTCCAACCACTCATCTCCCAGCCTGTAGTTCTGCTTGGGGTTGTTGTGCCCCAGGTGCAGGACCCGGCACTTGGCCTTGTTGAACTTCATGCAGTTGACCTCAGCCCATCGGTGCAGCCTATCCAGATCCTCCTGCAGAGCTTTCCTACCCTCAAGCAGATCGACACACGCGCATAGCTTGGTGTCATCTGCAAACTTACTGAGAGTGCACTCGATGCCCTCGTCCAGATCATCGATGAAGATATTAAAGAGGACCGGCCCCAGCTCCGAGCCCTGGGGAACGCCACTAGTAACTGGCCTCCAACTGGATTTAACTCCATTCACCATGACTCTTTGGGCCCGGCTATCCAGCCAGTTTCTAACCCAACGAAGCATGCGCCAGTCCAAGCCAAGAGCAGCCAGTTTCTTGAGGAGAATGCTGCGGGAAATGGTGTCAAAAGCCTTGCTGAAGTCAAGGTAGACCACTTCCACAGCCTTTGTTCTAAACAGAACAGGCAGATTTGGATAATATGGGCACTTTCAGAGAACTTGTAAGCATTAGTCATATTTCCTGGCTTTAGCAAAATTAACAATAGAGGAAGAGAGGATATGTAACTGGGTTTCTGAAATTTGTGATTGCAGGTCTAACATTTCCAAAGTCAATGAGAAGGTCTCAAAGTACAGAATCACAGACAAAAATGTAGAAATACAGGGCAACAGAACACTTCCAATACTCCAAAATGCTTGTCTTTTGAACGAGATTTATAATTCTTTTTATCCAAAAAGTGTGAATTCCTTCAGCTTTGAAACCCAAGAACAGCTTTACAAAAACCAACAAACAAACAAAAAAAAGAGGAAATTATTTTTCTGAATTTTTAATTTTTGCTAACAATAACTTTTTGTTGTTTTGTTGTTGTTTGGTTCTGTTTGGTTTTTTTTGTTTGTTTGCCATAGCCTCATTCCCATAAAATGTCTGCTTGAGGACAAATGTAAAAAAGACATCTGAGCACCTACCAACACGGAAGCTGAAGGATTCACTTGTGTGGTCTTTTTTCCCAACATTATCTAATTAAGGAATGGAAGAGGAAAAGTGCTTATTGTTATTATAACAAGAAAATGTTCTTATAATTGAAAGCTTCATAGAGATGCTAAAATCATTTTTATAAACAACTGACACATTGAGGCACTGATGATTTTAAAGGAAACGGCAACAGGCAAAATGTCAGCAGTCAGACACATTCCAAATAAATCAGGATTAAATTTATCAGTAACATCAAGGAGGACAAGATTGGGCCAAAACCAAGTGCTTTTGAAAATTGCATCATATGAAAGCCCAGCTGATGTGACTACACATAGAAATGATACCCAGTACCTCCTTTGCAAAGCACTGGGTAAGTAATATATGGACAGGAAAAGAAAAATAATTGTTGAATAACTAGAGAAACAAAGGGTTTCACATCTTCATAGCACTATATCAGGAATGACTTTCATGTGCACAGCCTTGAAGTACATCTTCCTGTCATTTCTCTCCATCCAGGCAACTATTCCTTGTGTCAGCTGCAGAAGGCTGAAATGTGCCCTGCAGAACTCCCTTCTGCTAGCTATTCAGTGCACTGCAGACTGCGATGCAAGCTGCCAGTCCCTTAAAGGACACGTTCCACTCAGTTCTCATCACTCTTTTTGGTCCAAAGAAATTATGCATGTCTAGATTACTGTAGTGAAAATGCCATCTCCAATCTTTTTCCCTGTGCCCTGCCCATCAGCAACAGACAAGATAGTAGTTATCCCTACCTCTTAATATCCTGTCCCATCACAGCATATCCTTTTAATATCCTGTCCCTGACAGCATCACCTGTCTCCATACACAGGACTGAGCCATAGCAATAATTTACTTCCATAGCTAGGAAGCTTAGCTGTCACAGACCACTTGGAAACAGTTAGTCTTGCTAGATTGCTTCTTACACAACAAATTGGTTCACTTACTTGATGGAGCTGTTTGAGGAGAAATATATTATTCTTAATGAGAAAAAAGTATCTGGCCATCTATGAATAACAGGCTGATATTTTATGAAATAATGTCTTCCTCCTCAAATTCTGACAAACTGCAGAGCTTTTAGTTTATGAATTTGTGTATTTTGTATGGATTCTGCCTAATTTTCATTGCTGATAAGTTTATCTTCTTCATCATCATTGTGACTTATGTGACCTCTTGAAATAGATTAATTTTATTTTTACTATACCTCTTACTTTCTTCTTCATTATTCTTTTGCTGTGCTAGAAAAAATCACAAAAATATTAAAGTATTAAACTTATATAAAGGCATGCAATGAGATTAATATTCCACAGTTTGACAAAATCATTGAGCTATTCATTAAACATACTTTTGTGCATAAAAAGCAATATATTCACTGTAAACTGAATGATAAAAATGAACGTTCATCTAATGCATGTTGTCGTGGTTTAACCCGACCGGCAGCTAAACACCACGCAGCCGTTCGCTCACCCTCCCCCCTCCCTCTCTGGGACGGGGGAGAGAAATGGAAAGTGAAGCCCGTGAGTTGAGATAAAGACAGTTTAATAAGACAGGAAAAAAAAATAACAAAAATAATAATAACAATAATAATAATGATGATACAATGGTGATAATACGAAAGTAATAATAGTATGTACAAACAAGTGATGCACAATGCAATTGCTCACCACCCGCTGACCGATGCCCAGCCTAACCCCGAGCAGTCCGGCCCCCTCCCCCCGGCTAGCCACCCCTATGTATTGTTTAGCATGACGTCAGATGGTATGGAATACCCCTTTGGCTAGTTTGGGTCACCTGTCCTGGGTCTGTCCCCTCCCAGCTCTTACTGCACCCCCCAGCCTGCCCGTTGGCAGGACAGAGCAAAGGCTGAGATGTCCTTGGCTTAGTATAAGCACTGCTCTGCAACAATAAAAGCATCGGGGTGTTATCAGCACTCTTCTCATTCTAAGCCAAAACACAGCATTCCACCAGCTACTAGGAAGAAAATTAATTCTGTGCTAACTGAAACCAGGACACATGTATATGCCAGATGTAGGGGAAAATATTAATGGAACTGAAGAAATAAGTATCATTTATCATTCTGGAACATTAAAAGGAATTCAGTATACAAAATACTAAGACCAGTAATTCATATCAAGTAACTAATCCTTCTCCCTCTCTCTCCATCTTAGTCTCCCCCAGTTCTTTCCACCTCTTCCTCAGCTTGTCTTGTGGCTTTAACTAGAAAGGAAGAGTGGGTCTTCCACATATATAAGAGAATATTTTAGTTGGCATAAAGTAATATAATCATAGTAATAATGCAGCTCACAAGTCTGATTCCAGAGGGACGGCAATATAATTATCCATAAGTTTAAATCTGTATTTATTGCAATTAGCTATGCTGTCCTACATAAATAAGTCCTCAGTCATTTTAAAGGCTTTCTACTAAAACTTGTTTCCTCAAGTATCAATGCACATTTACTATCAAAATGTTCCTGCCAAATCTAAAAGTACAGTTTAGGAAAAGCAGTTTTACATCTAACCACCATGTTTGCCTACGTCTAACAAAGCATAGCTGATTAGACTTTTTCTATTTATTTATTCTTTTTTTTTTTTGCCAAGAATTTATTCTCTCTGAATTCAATGAGAATTTTGCCACTGGCTTCCTTGGCAGCAGATGATAAATTAATTCCTTTTCACTTAGGATACAACTCAACTAATTACAAGGCATTCATTTTCTTGGCCATAGCTCAAAATACAGATCAACACATGTTAAAACAGTGAATAATGATTTTGCTGTGAATCTCTGTTTTCAAAGCGAGAACTATGTATGTTTGCACTTACGCAGATGTAAGGCTAGGGAAGCCAAAGCCCATATGGAATCAAATCTAGCAAGGGATGTCATAGACAAGAAGAAAGGCCTCTAGAAATGTATAGGTGATAAAAGGAATACTACAAAAAATGTCCACTCATGAATAACACACAAGTAACTCCATGGGACCTGATGGGATGCACCTGCAAGTCTATGATGATCGCAGATAACTTCCCATGCTGGTATCTTAATCCTAGATACAATACCTACATTTTCCATTCAGAAACCTTTTCCCTAGTATCCTCCTTCACATTGTGGAACAAGACCTAGCAGATGGGTGGAAGAAGACCAGACACAGATATAATACAAAAACTGTGAAAACAAAATATGTATCTTGGGTATAACATGTGATACAGTCTTTCAACTGTTTATCAAAACCATCATACTTTTTAGTATGTATTCTCATACTTTACTCATTAAATATGTATAGCTATATTTAGTAGCAAGAAGAAAGGATGAGCTTTTGCTTTTCTGAATAGCCTGGGCCTCCAGGCTTTGATCTATAGCAGTAGTTGCTAAATAGCTATGGTGGTGACTATGCTGCAAATCTGTGTTAACATAAAGAGTCAAGTTTGGACCTCTTTTCCAATATGCAAAATTAAAAAAAAAAAAAAAAAAAAAAAAAAAAAAACTAACAACAGAAAGGATAAGAAAACATGAAACTATTACCAACATAAAATATTTTTTATTTACTTATGAGACAAAAGACTTCTGATGGGCATTGATGGGTATGAAGAACTGGGTAGTTATTTTTTCATATACTTTTAAAACACTGCTTTCTCTAACCTTGTGGAAATTACATAGATGAAACTTAAAAAAAAACGAGGAGCACAGGAGTTGAGTTTTCAAACATGAAGAGAACTTCTATTCAAATATGAGATGCACCATTAGATCAAGTGAGAAAAGGCAGTTAATGTTTGTACGTGCCGGTCAGAGGTAGAAATCAGAAGTTCAGTAATGAATGGCAGGGATTCAGTAGGATTAGGCCATAAGATAGTATGGTAAAATATCTTTGCCACAGCTAGGGGCAGGAACCAGGAAAGGCAATTAGAGAGATAGAGAGGTTAAACAGACAAAGTAATAAGCAAGGAAAATAATCTTGGTAAGGACAATCTAGAACTGATGAATTATGGGTGTGTGGATGTACAGGTATGTCATGTCTCGACTGGATATGACTATCTAGGACCAGCTCTGATTGGTGTTACTTAAATCTATACTGAAAAGCAATTCCTGATAATATATAGGATACTAAAGCTAATCCTGTCTTGTAGTTATGATACATTAATTATTCACATTCCCTTCACCTTTATTCATAACTTCAGGGAACAATGTTTTGTTCTATTTAGATTCACTGTTCAAAAAAAAAAAAAAAAATCTAGAGGATAAAGAAAGATTTATTTTCATAGAAAGTTAAGTATGGTATCGTATGGTATCTTGTTTCCTCTCATTTTGGTCATATTTTATGGAGTATATATGTAGGTATGTAGGCAAGTATTTATGCTGCAATTGTATTGGAATTTTTAGTCCAGCCTGAAAAGGGAAGAGGCAGACAATGTAGAGAAACAAATGCCTGTCCACGTTTCTTAACCTTTCAGACATACTTTGTCATCATCACTTGTGTAAAATTGATTAAATACTCAGATGTTGAAAACAATTGTGTTAGTGTTTTCAATAATTTGAAGTCTACCTAGAGTGTCAGAGTCATGCATATGCATCCTCAAGATCTAGCTAAAATGATCACCTCCCTGACTTGCCTGTGAAATATTTGCTGGTAAAACAAATCAGTGCTATTATTCAATGTTAGTGAATGGGATGCAGAACTACATTTCCTGTATATGCATGTCCCAGAGAGACATGCATATAGCTTTAATTCTCACTGCCTGTCATTCAGAAAATTGGTATCTAACCGTACCAAGGACAATAGTGAAGAAGTTGCAAATAGTGCCCTTTGAAAGATCCACAGCAACCTGCCAAAGGTTGCTTTGTGTCACCAGCAATGGCAAGCACATCATCAAGGAAATTCTTGAATACATTGTGGAGTGAAAGTGTACCTCTCCCATTCAAAGCAACTAGCTCTTCCTGGGTACTATTGATATCAGACTTTTATTTTGGTAAGCATGTCATATAGGAAAGAAGTTTCAGTATGTAATTGTGGGCACAGACTCTCATCTCCCCTGATGCCCATGAAATCTGGGAATCTATTCCAGGGAAAAACTTGAAGCTACTTTGGAAGTATTGCAGAATAGAGAGCAACACAACCTGGTCACAGGGTCAGTGAAGTTCCATATGAAAGAAAGATTCCTGTAGTGTGCTGCTTTTTAATAAGAAATGGACACTAATGCATTTGTATTTGACTACTATGATATCTCATAAAAGTGGAGATAGAGCTGTGCAAGGAAAATATTGATAAGAAGAATTTTCTATTGAAACCTGTAGGTAAATCTGATTGTAAAGACTGTACAATTGGAAAATGATGTTCTGAATAAAGAGCAATAAAATATTCAGCAGCTCTAATGTACTTTCTACACAGGTTGCTACAAAATGAAATATCAGGAAAGTCCTAAGTAGGGGGCTTCCTTAAGATTCAAGTGCAGAAATTTAAAAAGTAGTGCTTACCTGTGTAGCAAGTCAGAAGTTACTCATGTGATGTGTATGCACATCACATATGTTTCATAGAAAGTACATTATGGGCTGCAGCAGCAACAACCAGCAAGCTAAAGCCCTACAGCCCTGTGACTTCACTGAATCCTGAACAGCCATTAACTTTACCCTACTGCTACCTGTTAAGTAAATGGAAAGCAAGTAGTCTCTGCAATGGAGAGAGGAGTATCAACCATGATTCAGTCTCATTTGTACCTTGCATGATGTGTGTGCATGGCACAAGTCAGACATGGCTAGAAACTTTTAATCCAGCACCAGTGAAAAAGCGTGTCATCCAGAGTACTGTAACTGGGGAGGGCAGTGAGCATTGTGTATTGCACAAGGGAAGAGGAACTGTAACTGCTGCTGCCTACATTTGTGATTAACCCAATCAGTGGACTTAAAACAGGATTGGTGAAGGATTTTGCAGAATTCCTGATGGATTTGGCACATGTGGCAAGTGCAAATATTCATTGAAAAGACAGTGATTATCCCCTGTGCAACAAAGACATAAAGACGGCCTAAATATACAAAAATGTTTAATGTTGTGGGAGTAATATATCAAGAATGTCTGGCATATTTGTTCTCCCTGCATCTCTCTGCAAGAAAAATAGAGAATGAATGAAAAAAAAAATAGTGTCAGATTTTACTTTTTATACTAGATTTATACTTCTGTCCCATAATGCCACTGAAGTTAAGACTTAACCACATCCAGAAGCTATCAAGTGAAAATAAATGGGTACTAAATCTCATTGTCAATGGGTTAAAGGCAAATCCATCTATTACAGATTTTTGAAACCGTCACTCTTCAAGAAAATATTTAGGAGCATAATAAGCACCTGTATGGAAATTCCTTTTCCAGTTACTCATTTTTAAACAGTTACGTAATATTCAGCACTTCTGTTTTCTTCTTTTGAGGAGAAGGATGACCTGATTATTCAGAAATACCACAAACAATTTTCACCAAAAACACTGTTCATACACTTCAAATGTTGAAACATTTATTGAAACATAAACATCATCTGAATAATACACACACTCTTAGGAAATGGACCACATTTAATATTCAGTTGTCAGTTCTTTCCACTGCCCCTTTGATCTCTGATCTGCAACGTGACTAGCTCCACAGGGGAAAGTGTTAGAATACAGACCTTCAGGACCAAATATTTGAACAATTCCTCTGGGGGATGATTTTGTAGCTCACCTGCTCATAAAAGAGATATCAGGGATACTCCCCCTTCTAATTATTGCCACTCCAACAGAATCAGATGAACTCACACTGTCCACACCTCATCTTTTGAAAACGCATGAACCGTCATTTCTACTCATAAGCAAACCAAAAGCAAGAAAACCCGAACTTGAAACCCTCTAGAAATAGAGCTGTACTGCCCCATGCTTTCTCAAATGTACAAAACACAAGGCCAACGATGAAAACAAAATTCAAGTATACTAGAATTTATTGAACAGTTTCCTTACTTTCTAACCCCCAGTAGATCTAGCTGGTGCTCCCACCTGGATGGGAAGGATATGGCATAGTCAGGCCTGTCATTTCTCTGCTCTTGTGTGAGGCCTTCCAGACTCTGCAGCCTCTTGCCAGGTAGCCTCTCTGTTCACCTTCCTGAAAAGCAGTACCATCCTCTCAGCAAGGTGAAACCAGCCAAAGCTAAGGTAACTGTTTTCTTTTCCATATATTTCAACCTGTACTTACTGGAAAAGTCGTTGTTTTTTTGTTTGTTTGTTTGTTTGTTTGTTTTCTGCAAGATTCCTTTTACATTTCTTCGAGCTTTTCAAGTCTTGTTTGTTGTTTTGTTTGTTTGTTTATGCTGCTAAATGTACTACATACATTATGTGATCTGCAGTAACAGCAGTTTAAGTGCACGCTAAAGTGCAGGGGGCAGCTAGGTTAAGCAATATCTCTCTAAAACTTGAGTGTTTCTGGCCTTAATCTTCAGTTGTTGAGAATTTCAAAGAGATTCACACTCCATGATGAGAGAACAATTTTTCCCAGATACATCCACAGCTCCCTTTAGTATGCATACACAAACACACACACACAAACACAAAAGTAGAAAGTAAATCTTTGTTTTTGCAATGCTAGTAAAAATATGCTGTTCTTACAGGCAGCTCTAAGGCAAAATTATCACACTAATGGAGTCACTGCTGGCTTTATACCATGGTTGGCATTGATCTATGGCTGTGGGACTGTATGAATTGCAGGACTCCTTCCCAGCATTATTCATTCTTATAAGTTTTTTTTTTCTCTTCCATTTCTTTTTCTTTCTTTCTTTCTTTCTTTCTTTCTTTCTTTCTTTCTTTCTTTCTTTCTTTCTTTCTTTCTCTTTCTTTCTTTCTTTCTTTCTTTCTTTCTTTCTTTCTTTCTTTCTTTCTTTCTTTCTTTCTTTCTTTCTTTCTTTCTTTCTTTCCTTCCTTCCTTCCTTCCTTCCTTCCTTCCTTCCTTCCTTCCTTCCTTCCTTCCTTCCTTCCTTCCTTCCTTCCTTCCTTCCTTCCTTCCTTCCTTCCTTCCTTCCTTCCTCCCTCCCTCCCTCCCTCCCTCCCTCCCTCCCTTCCTTCCTTCCTTCCTTCCTTCCTTCCTTCCTTCCTTCCTTCCTTCCTTCCTTCCTTCCTTCCTTCCTTCCTTCCTTCCTCCCTCCCTTCCTTCCTTCCTCCCTTCCTTCCTTCCTTTCCTTCTTTCTTTTTTTCTCTCTCTCTCCCTCCCTCCTTTCCTTCCTTCTTTTTTTATTTTTTTTTTTCAGCATGAACCATATGCTTCTTGACTCTGACCTCTTGAAAGTAAAGCTCCTTATCTTATTTCTCTTAGGAGAAAAAAAAAAATGATGGAGGAGATGATGAGAGAAGATGAAAGAGGGAAAGAGAGGGAAGAATCTTTTTTTTTTTTTTTTGTATGAGAGATTGAAATTAATTTTGAATTTAGCAGAGCTTTGCTCTTCATTCAAACTTGTCTAAAATAATGAATATATTTCATAAGTACAACTGCTTCTTGTGTGCCAAATGTGCTGGAAAGTGATCAACACAGGGTACTGTATGTATACTGTGGAACACAAGTCCTAACCCCTCTGCATAAGACAGCTAGGAGTCGTGTCTTTCTGCTGCATTATCTCCCTGATGGACAAATCCTGATGCTTCCTGATCCTGAAGTTGGTGCAAATCCAACTGCATTTCCTTTCACCCATAAGAACCTCCCCATACCTATACTTCCATTATTAGACACAATTTTTTTTTTTGTCACTCACATATTTTGGGGGGAAATAGAGTCACCTGTGACTAAAAAAGCTGGGGAAAGAATTAATGAGTCTAGTTCAGGGTGATATTGCCAGTCAGACTATTACTGTGAGCAATTTACAGCCTGTCTTCATTGTCCCATTAAACAGATTGCAGAGCTCTTAAAAGTGATACATCTTATACTTTTGCTTATCTGGCTATGACAGTCCTTTCTTGTTTTAATCACTCTACATGTTAATGAAATTGTTTTCACCTATAATTGTATATAGCAGAATAAAATGCAAGTGCAGTCAACAAGGCAGGAACCTGAAGTCACTGATGCATACTACTGACTGGACAGGGTGGGGTGAGGTTTTGTGAGGTACCTAAAATTTCTCTTCCACTTCAGTATCGGTGAAGTCCTGATCAACATGCTTTCAGCTGGTGGCAGTGAACCAAATGAAGGAAATGCAGAACAAGTACTGCTCTGTACAATACAGCTGCTGATGTATGGCTGAAAAAAACAGCAGGCATTTTGTCTAGAGAGAAGAGAGCTAGAGATCTAACAGCCTTCCTATATGCAAAATACTTTCTTACGAGAAAATAGTAAATCTCCTTGAAGGGTACAGCCTACTGGGAAAGAAATAAGGAGCTAAAGTTGGAGTAAGGGAGATGTAGGGAAGAAATTAAGAGAAAATATAAGGTGTAGCTGCCCAGAAAGTCTGTGGTATTCATGGTTCTGGAGGTGAGGAGTCTTCCTGTCTTAAGGCAGGAGGATGAACAGGGTAATGTCTCAAAGCACTATCCAGTCTTCATTTTCAGGATTCCTGTTTGTGAATGGACCCACTTTTTTGCTCTAGAATCACAGCTAGCTGCGAGATCTTTCATAAGACCCAATAAGGTGTTGCCTGTTTGATGGTGGTGGTGGTGGTGCACTTCTGTCTCGCTTCACAATTTCATTGCAGGCTAAATAAAAGAAAAAAAAAAAAAAAGAAAAAAAAAGAAAGAAAAAAAAAAAAAAAAAAAAAAAAAAACAGAAATGACAAGCCTACAGATCTTCCAATGTAGAGCACTTGGCATCTCATTCAGTTCTGCAATTCTCCTGATTTGGAAAAGGTGCACCAACCTTATGCATTTCATATCCTAAGGACCCAAAAAGCCAGAGAAGTAGGTCAATGTTTATTGTATAAGAAAATAATCTTATGAAGTCTACTGGGAGACACAGACTCTGTGGACATAAGCCAAACATGAAGACCTCAGTATTTCCAAGTCTAACCCCAGTGGATGCAATGAGCTGATGAGGAGGTAGTACACTATCGGCCTTCATGAGCTCATCATTCTTTAGTTACATCAAGCTAGCAATGATCCAAAAGGTGTATGATTCCATAAAAGCCTTGCTGAAGATCATATACACTGCTTCTCAGGAGAGCTGATTGACTGAAGTACGCTGCTAAGCAGGTCAATTACCTGGTTTGTGGTTCCTGTTCCTCCTCGCTTTCTGTAGATATGGAATTGCATCCAGGATGGGGTGCAAAGAAAGTGTAGAGCAGCTGACAAATCTGGACTCATTTCCAATACCTATGTCATGTTTGTAACAAAGGTGAGCAGAATATAATTACCTGAGAGAGCCTGACAGAACAACACTATTGCTTTCTTATCGTCTAAACTCTGGAGCAGCTTAGGCAGCCGGTCATTGAATACTGATCTCTCATGAGAGGTCAGTTCTGTGACAACATGATATTCATCTGCTGAGAACAAGGTATTTGAAAACCATGAAAAGTGGAGTCTCACCTCAAAGCTGGACCTCCCAGAAAGAAAAAGAAAAAGCCCAAAGAATATACAAGCCTGGTAAACCTGTAAACTTACATTTATAGCCTAAGTCTAAATCCAGCTAATTGTATATGCCTACCATGATGGTCTTTGTGCCCAGATTTCCTCTGCATGGAGACAGAAGTCTGGAAGAAGCTGATACAAGGCCAGGAGTTGCCTGGCTCCCATGCTCTTGCAAACCAAAGAGAATATAAGGGATATAGAAAAAGCCCCTGCATGCTATTGTACAGCCATTATGTTAGATCTAGAGCTAAATTATAAATTCATCCCAAGGAAATGGATCTCTAAAAATTCTGAAACCTAAGCTGTGTAGCAATTCTTGGTATCTACAGCATCTTTTTATTCTATAGCCAAATTCCACCCTGCACACACTTGGGTGAGAGAGCATAATTTGCTGTCTACAAATGAAATGTTTCTCTGGGCTGAGTCACCACCAGAAAAAGCTCTTCTTCAGAAATCACAGCATTCCACTCATTGAGTGGCTTTTAACATGAGCCCCAAAAAGAAACCACAATACAGAGATCATGGAAGGAGAGTCTGTGCTACATACATGTTGACACAGGGGAACAAAAAGAACAATTTACCTGCACAGTTAATTTTCTGGCCCAACAGAAAAAAAAGGCATGAATTTATTTACTGCTTTTGCTCCTGATTACAGTGTATTGTACTGCTGTTCATTTATTGACTGAAGGCACTTTTAAAAAGACAAAGATGACAGAGTTATAATCATTCTGTGAAAGTCCTGAGCAGACCCATCAATCATTGCCACTTACCTCAGACATGTTATTTACTTTGCTCAGTTCAGAAATGATGAGTAATATATTAATTTGTGGCTGTTATCATAAGCCCAAGACACTTTCCATGCTATAAAAACAACACTTTTAAATAGTGATCTTCTATGTAATCCCATCAGACCTATTCCTTAATGCATATATGCTTTTCTTCTTTTTTTACACCATATATTATGAAATGATCACAAATTAGAAATATAGTGAAATGCCAGTTCAAAAAGAGGTTACTGTTCTTGAAATATAAATAAGATGATGACATATCAGTAAACTGTATATTTTGTTGCTTAATGCACCACCTAGAAGTAATTCCTTCATAAACTCTCAAGTCAGGAAATCACCTCAGCAAAAACTATTTTCAGCTGACAATTCTGAAATATGAGATTAGAAATTACACCCTAAATTGAAAAGCCAAATAATAGTAAAAAAGTTAGATTCATGTGTATCTGATCTGAAAGCTTTGGCTATAAGTGTTTTTGCTGTTGGAAAATACCATTGTGGAACAAGAAGTAATATTTCTCATTACACCAAATGACTGTAAAAATAAAATAAATATATAAATAAATAAAAGTGATAGATTGCACGTTTTCTTGTCAGAAAAGAAAGGCAAAGAGAAGGCTGACTGTACCTGTAACCCTGTGTGCTTTTTGCTAGCTATCAGCAGTGAATCTTTTGAAGAACTTTTTAAATTTATTTTTTTTCTCTAAGCTTTGCTTCTTAAAGCTGTTTTAGCTTTTTTTTTAAAAAAACAACAACAACAACAACAACAACAACAACAACAAAACATTGCCTCCTCCTTAACAAAGCAACAAATGGATAATCACAATGGACTAAATGCTCCTTTTTGTCTCCACATCAATATTTCATAAGGGAATTACACCTAGTATGTTCCACTCCTACTGCTCATTGTGCACAGATAAGCAAGCAGCTGTGGGTCAGCATTCATATCTCAGGATGATGTGCACCAAATAACACTAATATTAGTTAGCTTTTTCCAAGCCCAAACTGCTATTATTCCCCACTTGTTTTCCATTACCCTTGTCCTTCCCACTCTCCCCACCTACACAACATTTTTCCGGCTGTATTTTTTAAGCAGTCAGCATTTAACATCACCAGCACTGAGACAAGCCCCTCATCTATAGCACTTTTCTCTTTAAATAAACCAAGTCCTCAAGGACAGTTCTCAGTTTTCAGAGGGGGAAAATGAGGCATTGGTGGAAGTGGGACTTGGCAACTAGTGCACCTGCTGAATTTGGAAGCAAAACGTATCCTTCCCAGCTCTGCCCCCTGGTGCTCTGCTGCATCTCCACTCACAGCAGAGCGATGAAGGCAACATCTCCTTTCCAAGGTGAATCTTCCCTGGAGCAGAAGAGCCCTGAGCTCCAGCCTCACTGCCAAGAAATAGAAATGGCCCCTTATCCAAACCAAGAGTGTGTCCTGGTAATGATTAGGTGGGAATGGGACCACCCTCCTCAGGATGGTTTGTGACTATTTCTTTCTTTTGCTTCACCTCAAACAGCCTGCAGAACAAGGTGGCTTTCCTCTGGGACTTCAGAGTTATTTGTGACGAGATCTTGTTTCTTTCACCAGCAGTATAGCACACAAAACATTCTTTCCCTGTTATTTTTCAGGACTTCCACCCTGATGCTGTTTCTTTGCCATCCTGAAGACTTCCTACCAGCAGCCAGGGATTAAAAAGAGTGAGCAAACCAACAAAAAAGGCAATGATGATGGCCATTGATGGAATACGTTAAATAGAGCAAACATAAAGATTTACCTGTCCTCATCTTACATGACCTCTGTTTGAGAAAAAGCTGCCACATGCACAGCCAACTGCCTGTTGACTTAAAGATGCAGATCCCTCAAACTACAAAACTCCTAGCTGCCCACAGGTACTGCAGCCATCAACTGAAATTGTCTCAACATGCAAACTACACCTTCCATCAATGCCCTGCGTGTTGCGGTGAGTACATAAAGCTCAAGCCTGTCATTACTGAGGGGTAAATGCACTGTTGCAGAACAACCCCTCAAGGAGCCAGGACAGTTAGCAATCATTAATATTAGTGCATATTTCTGTTTTCAAGCCTGAAAAAAAATCTGAGCTGTTACAATGAAGCTGTTACAATGAGCTGTTACAATGAATCAGTTGCTGGGAAAAGTGTTTCTTCCTGCACGTGTTCAGTTTCTAAAGCACTTAACTCTGCCCTTGTGTAGGAGCCCATGCCTTCAGCTACCTGGAGGCTAACAGCAGAGCTGACCACATAGCACAATAGCCCCAGTTGTTCCAAAAAGCGATCATTCTTGGCCCTCAACCACTGAAATACCTGCTGCAAACTACAGGTGCAAGGAAGGAAAGCATTTCTACCCATGAGCATTGTGAAAAATTGGTTTTAACTTCTGTTACGTGTTTCAGCTCTTTGCAAGGATGAGGATGTTCTTGACAAATGAGGAAGGGCAGCAGGAAATGAAGAAGGATTGTATCTGAAAAATGTAAAGAGGCTTGGTGAAGTGGAGTGCCACCACATCCCAGGGAGCTACAAGTAGGTGCTCTTCACTTGCTGTCAGACAGAAAGTTTATACAGATAGTTTTGGGACATACAGAAACAGCTGTCTAACTGAAATCTCAGAAAACTATTTTCACCCCTTTGAAACAACTTAGGAAAAAAAAAAAAAAAAAAAAAGAAAGAAAGAAAAAAAAGAAATAAACTGCATAGAGATAAACAATACAAAATACAGTGTGCATCTATGACAAGATCCATTTATGGTTAAAAACAAGCATGAATGCTGTTGAGAATCCATGTGCAATTGCACAAACAGGCTTATTCTCTTGAAGATATTTAAATTATGTCTGAGTAAGATTTGTCAAAGCAAAAATATGTGGAAATGATACTGTTTTATGGAGCAAACATACACATGTGAAGAACTGCACGTAATTAAATGCTTAATGCTCTGAGTCTTCTTGACAGAGTTGCATGGCACCATGAACTAACCCAAAGCTGCACATTGGAGGACAGAACTGCTCAATTTTAGCAAAAATGAAAAAATAAATGAAGGTCCCAACACAAAGCTGTTAAAAACACACACATGCAGCAAATTTTTGTGATTTTTTCTGTATCTTCTGGGTCTTGTCAAGCAAATTTTATGGTGCAGTTTTTATTTTTAAATGCTTTTAACTTTCCAGCATGACTTATTTATTACACCTGACACTTCTGTTTTACCTGATGCTCAAGATCTGCTCATACAGGTAGCAGCTGGGGCCAGATGACCTCTGGTGTTCTGGTTTTGAACAGAGTATGAATTTCCCACTCCTCTTTGCATTAGAGGTGGTCTTCAAAGCACCAATCACATGCCTTTCCCAACACTCCCAGGAAAATTGCAAAAACAGAACACCAGGGTAAAATTACCTTCCTCCCCTTCTGTAGATTGGAGAACAATTCTGAAGACTTTTCACTCCAGGAGTGTTTTTTTTGTTTGTTTTTGTTTTCCCCTTGTTATCACTGCTCCTATAGGAAGATGATCCCTAAACACTTGGCTGCATTTGATATTGATATAAGTGACACTACTACAATTAACAGAATTCTAATTTTTATCATGTTCATGCCCATATTTGGATTTGCTATTTAATCCAGCAGAAACTATCTGAGATTTTTTTCAAGGCTATGCAAAAGTACCTGATTAACTTTCAATACCATGAAATGATAAATAGAGTGAGATATTTTGTTCTGTATTTTGTGCTAATAGTTTAATCTCAGTAAGATATCTGTTCCACAAAAGCTTTGAAAGGCATACAAATTAGTTTCATGTATCGCAGAAACCATCGCAATTCCCAAATCTAATTAGCACATAGGAAGAATAAATGTAGCAACATTCACAATGATATGCTGTTCACCATAATCTTTGCAAGAGTTTATTTTCTGCTTTCAAAGTAAAGCTAAAGAAGACAGATAATTTAACAGTTTACACATTAAGCCATAAACGTTTATCAAGGTGTCAGAAGAGAGTAACACTTCTAGGTTGTCAATATTTAATCTGCAGTAAAATTAAATCATAGGCCATTAGGCCCAGTTCATCGAGTTCAGAGTTCAGTGCAGATGCTGAATTGGATGTCAGGGAGCTTATAAGCTAAGCATATGCAATCTTCTGCTCCTTTTGACGATGCAAATACAACACAGTATCTGCATATGCATGCAACATAGGCACAGCATCACCCCACAGCACAGCTTCTTTACTGTTAAGAACAGGCTGTATCATCACTATTCTTCCTGAGAAATGGCCACAATGCACTTGTGGATGTGCAGTCTCAACTCCATTGCCTACATGACAGAGACCAGCACAGGACTAAAGGACCATTATTAACTTTCATAGACAGTACAATTTCTAAGATGTCTCGTGGAAACTCTATAGGAAGTTTGCATAATCTGCTAGTAAAAAAATATGCCTACTATTCATGGAGTTCTGTCCTGTGCTCCCTATCTTTTTGAAGAAATAGACCCAAGCCATCAAAAGGGGAAAATGAAAGGATTTATGACCCTCCATTAGGAACCTGGTGTGGTAGACATGATATCCATAAAATGACTAAGAAAAGAGTATGCCACTGTGCAACCCTGTATTTGTTTCAGCCTTTTCTCTTCCAAAGCAGAACCACAATTATTTTTGATTTTATATATAAATGTGCCCTTGCAGCTAAGAAGGTTAACAGCATTCTTAGCTATATTAGGTAAACTATCACCAGCAGGTCCTCTCTATTTAGCATTGTTGAGGCCACATCTGAAATACTCCGTTTTATTCTGGGTCCCCTAATATGAGAGAGACGTGGACAGACTGGAGAGGGTGAAGTGCAGGACCACGAAGCTGATGAAGGGACTGGAGCACCTCTTCCATGAGAAGAAACTAAGAGAGCTGGGTCTGTTCAGCCTGGAGAAGAGGAGGAAGGATCTTACTAATGTCAATCAATACCTGAAGGGCATGTGCAAAGTGGAAGGGACCATGCTATTTTCAGAGGTGCCCAGGCAGAAACTGGAACACAGGAGGATCCAGATAAACATCAGGAAGCATTTTACTATATGGTAACAGAGCACTGGAACAGGTAACACAGAGAGGTTGTGGCATCTCCCTCATTGGAGATCTTCAAAAGCCACCTGAATGTGGTGTTGGGCAAACTGCTCTGCAAGTCCATGGTTAGACCAGATGGCCCCGAAGTGTCCCTTCCAACCTCCACCATTCTGTGATTCTTTGATTCTGCAATAAGTTCTTAGCAATCATCAATTTGGAAACAACAATGTTAGTGCCCCAAGTTACCAGAATGCCTTCCATTTCAAAAACTTCTCAGTGCTTTCTGAGATTTAACAAACTGAGCTCAATGGAAGACCCAGATTCATTCCTCCATACTATTTTAAGAGGAGTAATTAAAAAGAAAACTTCCCCTTAGACTGACTGCTAGGAGTTATGCCTTTACCCCTTTTTCAGCTTGAAGGTGAGACAAACCTCAGGCCTGATTTTTTTAACTTAGGAAAACGATTATCTTATCCTAGACAAGTGCTAAAGCAAAGTGAAGGACTGGGGTGGAACTGAGTCCTTGAGTTCAAATCTTCATCTAATTTATTAGAGTCACAGTCTGAAATGCTGTGGCTTCCTAATGCAGTGGTTGAGAGTATTACAATAACTCTGTGTTAATCTGATGATACTATTCTCTTTTAATATTAAAATTAGCTGATGATACTATTCTTCTTTAAGAGACTGAGTCACTAGAAGATTTAAGGCAGTGGTAAAAACTAAAACAACTTATTTAATCTAACTAGAATACAAAGAACCCTTTGTCTATCCCTGTAGCCTTACCACAAAACTACCCTTCTCCCATTTGTCCAGTAATGGACAAATACTAAGAACTACCTTCACAGGCAATTTTACCAACCTACATCCAACAAATGGACTCGATGATCTTGAGGTCTCTTCCAACCTAGAAATTCTGTGAAATGGTTATTGATTTCTCCATACATACTTTGCAAGTGAGAAAAAGCATTTCTGTTTTTATAAAAGCACCGGTCTGAGAGTAGAAAGTAACTGCATATGACCTGCCCCTAATTCCCATTTTTTTCCCATTTGGTCTAGTTCTCTGTCTCATGGGAAAATTTCTTCCAATTTTTTCTCCTTTGCAGCACATTAGAGTTTTGATTAATCCTCATTCAAACTTCTCTTCACTGCAGATAACTCAGGTAGCAACTACCACTGCTGCCATCAGAAAGATGCTTACAGGTGTTAAGGGCTTTGGAAATCCCCCTTTTCAGAACATTAGAATAAATTTTTCACTTCAACTATACTCCAATTTCATTTCCCCCCCTGCAAGGTTACAAAGTTTCATAGAACTGTCATCCAAAAACAAAAATAAAAATAAAAAAGTAATTAGGTGACTTAATTATTTGTGGTTAGGTTTCTCCTTTGCCATGCATGCTTCTTTGTGTTAGGATGTAATTTCCACCTGCTATCATATGCAATACATGTCTTCCAATTTGATCATTTCTTAGCAAGTCAGAAAAGGAAACCTAGTGCTGCTTTCTTTGCCTACTCAATTAACCTGTCCTTGCCCTACTTATTGCTTATACATCTAATTTTGCCATAAGATGACATGCAGCCCTAGCACAGACATTTACATTTTTACATTCTGTTGCATGGCAGTTTTTTACTTAGGTATGTTCTTCCTAAATTAGCATTAATGACTCCTGAAGAGTAGATCTATGGAGAAAATTTGCTAATTCCATCACTCATTCCAGTTTATAAGTACCAATTTGTCACAATTTGCTGGTTCTGTTATATTTCTGACATCTCACTTCTTATATCAGGTAGATATATATTCTCCCTGCAAGTACTATACTGCTGATACCTGTTTATTCCAAGTAATCTATAGGAAACAGACTCACATGAGTTATCACAACCTTCACATACCTTCCATCTCTCAGCAGAGGAAGCAAAAATGTAACTGACTGTGAATATTGCAAATAGGCAAATGTGCCTGTAATTTCATAGAATCATAGAATATCCTGAGTTGGAAGGGACCCTTAAGGATCATCAAGTCCAACTCTTGACACCACACAGGTCTACCCAAAAGTTTAGACCATGTGACTAAGTGCACAGTCCAATCTCTTCTTAAATTCAGACAGGCTCGGTGCAGTGACCACTTCCCTGGGGAGCCTGTTCCAGTGTGCAACCACCCTCTCTGTGAAGAACCCCCTCCTGATGTCAAGCCTAAATTTTCCCTACCTCAGCTTAACCCCGTTCCCATGGGTCCTATCACTGGTGTTAATGGAGAAAAGGTCTCCTGCCTCTCGACACCCCCTTACGAGGAAGTTGTAGACTGTGATGAGGTCTTCCCTCAGCCTCCTCTTCTCCAGGCTGAACAGGCCCAGTGACCTCAGCCGTTCTTCGTACGTCTTCCCCTCCAGGCCTTTCACCATCTTCGTAGCCCTCCTCTGGACACTCTCCAACAGTTTCATGTCCTTTTTATACTGTGGTGCCCAGAACTGCACACAGTACTCGAGGTGAGGCCGCACCAGCGCAGAGTAGAGCGGGACAATCACCTCCCTTGACCTACTAGCGATGCCGTGCTTGGTGCACCCCAGGACACGGTTGGCCCTCCTGGCTGCCAGGGCACACTGCTGGCTCATATTCAACTTGCTGTCTACCACGACCCCCAGATCCCTCTCTTCTAGGCTGCTCTCCAGCGTCTCATCGCCCAGTCTGTACGTGCAGCCAGGGTTTCCCTGTCCCAGGTGCAGGACCCGGCACTTGCTCTTATTGAACTTCATGCGGTTGGTGATCGCTCAGCTCTCCAACCTATCCAGATCCCTCTGTAAGGCCTTTACGCCCTCATTCGAGTCCACAACTCCTCCAAGTTTGGTGTCATCAGCAAACTTGCTCAAAATACCCTCTATTCCTACATCCAGATCGTTTATAAAAATATTGAAAAGTACCGGCCCTAAAATGGAGCCTTGAGGGACCCCACTGGTGACCGCCCGCCAGCCTGATGCAGCCCCATTTACCATAACCCTTTGGTTAACCCTGCCCGTTAGCCAATTGCTCACCCATCGTATGATGTTTTTATTTAACTGTATGGTGGACATTTTGTCCAGTAGGATCCTATGGGAAACCGTGTCAAAAGCCTTACTGAAGTCCAAAAAAATCACATCAGCTGGTTTCCCTTGGTCCACCATACGGGTGATCTTATCATAAAAGGAATTCAGGTTAGTTAGGCAGGACCTACCCTTCACAAACCCATGCTGGCTGGGACCAGTGACTGCTTTGTCCCCCAGGTGCGCCTCAATAAGTTCGAGAACCATCTTCTCCATGATTTTACCAGGCACTGATGTGAGACTGACAGGCCTGTAATTTCTAGGGTCTTCTTTCTGACCCTTCTTGAAAATCGGCACAACATTTGCCAGCTTCCAGTCTACCGGGACCTACCGGTATTTACTAATACCTTACACTTTCTCAAGAAATATTAATTTCTATACAGAGACTGTAAGGAACTCAGGGAAGCTGCTGAAGGAAAACTTCCTAAATAGCACCCTACTTGAAAATCATCATATCCCAGTATAAGTGCAGACCTCTTGATATAATTTTATGAAATTAAACTTTTGAAAAAATAATATGAATCAAATTTCAAAGGGAACATTGTTCTTTGGTGGAGCTGGCAGCATAAGGAAGTTGTTTTTTTTGTTGTTGTTTTTGTTTGCTTGCTTTTGTTTGTTTGTTGTTTTCTTTTTTAAAAAGAAGGCATGTGAATATAGTTTCATAAAAAGTGAGTAAATATTTGGTTTTGTTTTTA
Organism: Aythya fuligula; assembly: GCF_009819795.1. Lineage (NCBI taxonomy): Eukaryota > Metazoa > Chordata > Aves > Anseriformes > Anatidae > Aythya > Aythya fuligula. The sequence goes on along the minus strand of NC_045593.1, from coordinate 75,740,766 downwards.
CCAACTTTTGCTCAGTGACATTTGCAGGCAGGATTCACTGTGCCAGCATCTGAGGACTGAAAATTCTATGAAAAAATAACTGCCTATTACCATGTAAGGTAAGGAGCTGAGAGAATAAATATAAAAATCTTAATAATAATGTCCTTGCCTACAGTTTGCTGTGTTCTATTCAGACATGCAGATCAAAGCCTTATGCAAAAACTCAAAGACCTGTTGCCAAGTAAACGCAAACCTTTAAATAGCTCTGGATGTAAAAGCAGCTCTATTCCCACATTTTGATAATCCAAAACACAATTTATTTTTTTAATCTCTTTTAATTTTTTGAACAAAGTTACTTCTTTTGACCAATGCCATAGGAGGGAGGAGAAGTACAACTTTTTCTGCCTTTATGTTTTTACTTGTATTCACCTCATTCATACACACTGCAGCATTGGCTTAGATTCCAAGATAATTTTGAGAGGAATGAAAGCTTTTTTTTTTTTTTTTTTTTTTTCTCGCAGCTTCTTTCCCTAGAAAACCTAGTTTCTGGCTCCATTGAAAATAAGAAGATTAATTTTCTAGTTGAAGTTTTGAAGTTTTAGACTGGAACTCAGAAGACCTAATGTTTGCTACAAATTTGATATACTCTGGATGCCTCATCTTATTTCCATAAACTACCTTTTTTAGATTCACCTTCGCTCAATATTCCTTCTGTTTTTTTTTTTCCCATGTCAAACTCTGAGAGCTTGTGCCCAGGAAAACATAAGAACTTCTTCCCACAGTTTTCCCTCCTTATCACCATTCTGGTAAGCAGAATGGTGGAAAATATCATGAAACAATATTCTGGGCCTGGGATCTGAAAAATTAGTTCTTATAACTGTTTCTGCAGACCTTGTTAGCACACTAGGTTATTCCAAAAGTACTTCTTGAGAAGTGAATACTATTCATTATGAATACGGTAGTGGAACAGCAGAAAGAACAGGATGGGGGAATTTAGATCTGATAGTTTTAAATATGAATTTATTACTTTTCTGAAATTTCTGTGATTCTATATTTGAAATGTAAAGAAAAAAAATAACAACAACAACAAAAAGGTAAGAATTCTGAAAACACTGATAGTACCCAGCGAACAAGCAAAGTTCACATAAGAATAGTAGGTTTACAACGACTTTAAGACAAGTCGTATTATCTTGTTTTAATCAGACTGAAAAGGAAGATAACAACTGTTTTACTCCTACTCATGGTCTATACACAAGGTTTCTGTCCTTTCTAGCAGTTCATACGCTTCTGAGCAGAGTTTGCAGGGACTGGCACAAGCATCAAACCAACATAATTTGTCTCATGGCTAGTCTGCTGAGATGATATGAAGTGCTAGAGGACATGTCCAAGCTGAAAATGGCATCTGGGTTAGTAACTAGAGTGGAAGAGAGCTCTGTGGAAGTGTAAGAGAATTCCTTTAAAATAACAAGGGGCAGAACACCATAAGAATAATGGGAAAAGAAAAAAAAAGGAGCACCATAAAAGAGAAATAGGAAAGAGAGATAACAGGATAACTCTTTCCAGGAGAGAGGCACAAGTAATTGAAAGACTTAACAGCTTTAAAACTGCTGCAAGCAACAAGTAGCCCTCCTATCACCAGTTCTGTAAACTCCAGAAAAATCATGTAAATTCCAGATTAAAGAAAAAAAATCACAATTTTCAAAAATATCCAGAATCCCCAGAAACCATTATCATTTATGGTAATTGTTGGATATTGAGTACATCTCAAAGCATGGCAAATTTTGACACATCATCATGCATCTTATCCAGTGATTCAGTTGAAAAATTTGGAGGGGAAGCAAGCAGCAAATACTCACTTCTAGCTTTATTAAATCAATTAGATCACACTGTCTTTCAATGTGGGGAGTCAACTAAGTCTGGTAAATGCTTTATTTCTTAACAAGGGGGGGGGTGGGGAGTGGGAAGAGAAAAGTATTAAAACCCCAGGAAAAGTACCCTCATTACCCAGTGTAAGGGTAATCTAGAGCTGTGCACCACAAAACATACAAGAGCACACACCTCAGCCTCCATTTACATTTTTAGCAGTTCCTAGTGTTTTCTTCCAATATGTCTTTCCCTTAGCTACATGTTTCTTTGCTCTTAAACATTAAAAATAAAAAATGAAAATACTCTGTTACCAAAATTACTTACTATGTTTTCCTTTGCTTGATCTATATCATTACATGGGAGATTAACACTGATTCCTGGATTCTCTATTCATCTGTTAAGTCCCACAGTAAAAATATGGCCATCTCAACATGGAAAAGTGTTCCATACTGACACATATTTTCCAATGCTGTGAAGACTTGGACAGAGCGTCTGTGAACCCCAAAAGGCACTGAAGTGTAGAAATGCTTTCCTACAGAATAGAAGGATCTTGTCATTAGTCAAGATTATAATAACCTCTATGCCTCTATTCAGCACATTTGAAATGCAGCTTGGCTTTCTCTCTTTTTCACATATTTTTACTCAAGCTTCATGGGACTGTCACTTATTCTAGAACAGGTGTGTCTACGCGTACACATACCAAAGAAACATGTTAGTAAGATAGCTTGAAATTTTCAGAAGGAGAAGGAATAAGACTTAAACCATTTAAGAGGTAACAAGAAAATAACAGAATACTGTGCTGAAATAACAGAATTAAATGGTAATGAGAAGAGAGCATCATTTATCAGTAATAGATAATGAGAAGGTTGTGTGAATGGAAGTAAAAGATTACTGAGTCTGTTAGCCAGCTAAAGATAGCAAAGATCCAGGGAATTAATGAAGAATTCAGAAAATATTAAATTGTCATTTGGGTTTTTATCATTAAATTTAATTCCTTTTTTTTTTTTTTTTTTTTCCCCCCGAAGCAGTGAATTCTTATCCCTGTGTAAATATGGTGGTTAACAGATTTGAATATTTGAACTTCCTGTTTTCATTAAAGCAGAATCCAATTAAGGTTGGAGGGAAGAAGGGGGATTCTCCATTGATTTCTCTCCATTAAAAAAAAGGGAGGGGGAGGGGGGGAATAAAGCAGACTTTGAAAGATAGCGGGCGCATACTATTTTAAAACAAGACCACTATGTTTATTATAAATGGAACCAGCAAATCTGTTTTGTTGATTTTTATTTTTTTTCACTCAAGGGGATTGATTTGCAATGTCCACGTAAATGACTATTCCCTTAATACACAAAATATCTTTATTTGAAATCTTAATTAAGCACTCAGATTCCCTGTCCTATATTCTATTTTTTACACAGAGACAGTGTTCTGCATAAACATAAAAGAAAATCCACTATTGGAAGAGGGATAATTTGTCTATCATCTGGTTGAAATTTATTTCTTTGCAGCCTCCTAGTCTAAGGAAAATGTTCATCTCAAGACCATTCAATCCAATTTGAAAATGTCTTCTCACTTGTTGATGCTGCACTTTTTGAGAGTATGCCTAAGATTGTGCAATTTTTATGTTAATTAGAAGAATTGCCATGCAGAAGCTGGAAAAAAAATATGTTTTTAAGGGTTTCACAGAAAGAGATCTTCTATAAGTGCAGATGATTTGCTTTCCAAATCGTATGTAGTAAACAACCTTCTTAATCTGAGAAGGACATTTTCCACCTAAACTATTATCTTTTCCTATGGCTTTGCCCATTTTGAGCTCCATGAGAGTATTTACTTCCTTTATGTGGCAGGATAAGAGAGCAGCAAAATCTTATCCTATACTTCAATGGAAAGTTTCCATCAACACATTATTTCTATTCTGGAGCCTTCATCAACAAATACATGTAAGCAGTAACAAAAGAATAGTCCAACTATGACATGAACAGGTTCATGCTATGCTCGGTGATGAACTGTCTCAACACCAGAGTTCAAAGAGGCACAGTGAATGGGGCTACATCTGTATGGCACCCACTCACTAGAGGTGTTCAACATTTTTATCAATGGTCTGTATGCAAGTGTGGAATGCATCTCCAGAAAGTTCACTGACAATACTAAACTAGGATGTGCTGTTGACTCCCTGGAGGGGTGAGGGACCTGGATAGACTGGAACATTGGGCAATCAGAAACAGCATGAAATTCAACAAGGGTGCATGTTGGATGCTTCACCTTGGATGGAGTAATGCAGACACAGGTACAGGTTTTGGATTCTCCGTCGGCAAAGGTGTTCAAGACCAGGTTGGAATCTCTGGGCAACTTGATCTTGTGGGTGACATCCCTACCTGTCTATGGGGGGTTGGAACCAGATGATCTTTAAGGTTCCTTTCAACCCAAGCCATTCTGTGAGTCCATTCTATGAATAAAATTTGTGTTAGCATGATTAAACTCTCATTGTCTTTTCATCAAATTATGTTTCTTATCACATTTGTCAGCATTTGTCCTTCCTTTCCTGTACCTACCATTGTGATCTGAATGACTCTTCTGACCTTCAGGAGATTTTTCCAGACAGGGGTAAGCTTATTGACCTCTATTACAGAATAATTTATGTATTTATTTATTTTTATTTACATTATATTAACTGAAGAATATAGAATCATAGAATTATATAGGTTGGAAAAGACCTTTCAAATCAATGAGTCCAACCATCAACATGGCCTAGTGAGTCCCATCACTGAACCATGTCCCTTGCATTCCATTGAAGGCTAAGATTTCATCTTTATTCCAACACTGAAAATGATCCTATTGTACTTCTTGTCTAACAGAAGGGAAAGGAAGCTATAGCTTGTGATGAAGCTGCATGCCACCATGAGGCTTTCCTTCAGTTTCCTCTTCTATGGGCCGAACAAATGAAGTGATCTCAGCTGTCCCTCATATGCCTTACCCTCCATACCTTCACCATCTCAATTGCCCTCCTTTGGACACTAGTTTTATAGTTTAATAAGTAATATAGTTTAATAGTTTTATGTCCTTCTTATATTGTGGCACCCAAAACTGCACACAGTACTTGAGGTGAGGTCACACTAGCACAGAGCAGAGCAGGACAGTCACTTCCCTCAGTCAGCTAGCATTGCTGTGCCTGATATTACACACACTAAAGCACCTTAATGCAGTCTGAAAGAAACACACATCTGTACTGGGTCTGGCTGGGATGTTAAATTTCCCAGCAGCAGCCCATACAGTGCTGTGCTCTGCACTTGTAGCTAGAACAGCAGTGGTATCACACCAATGTTGTGTCTGCTGCTGAGCAGTGCTGGCACAGCATCGGGCCTTTCTCTAACCCTCCTAGGGGGTGGGCAAAAAGTGAGGAGAGAAACATCACCAGGGCAGCTGACCTAAACCAACCAAAGGGATATTCCATACCATGTAATGTCACACTCAGCAATAAAAGGTGGAAACAGGAAGAGAGGAGGGGTGGGCTCTCATTGTGAAAACGTCAGTCCTCCTTCCAAACACCGGCTACATGCGTTGAGGCCCTGCTTCAACAACGTGGTCAAGCATCGCTCATTTGTGGGAAGTAGAGAGTTAAGTTTTTGTGGGAAGTTAAAATGTATATACATAATACTGAAAATATTTTAAAATATATTTAACTTAAAAATATTTGTTTGTTTTCCTTTTCTTTTAATTTTCAAAAATATATTTCATAAAATAGAACTCTGGCTGTAACTTTAAAGAAACCTTTTTCAAATTCTAAGTTGTTTTGTGGTTGTTTTTTGTTAAAACTGCTGACTTCCACTTCAAAATTCAATGAAATTTATGTCATATACCAGGTTTAACTTGTGCTATGATGTTTTGTGTTGAAAATCATGCTATGACAAACAATATTTCTTTTTAAGAAAATAAATCAATTTTAATTGTAATGTGATTTATACCCCCTGGGTGAAATTGGAAAATCAATAACTCACAATCATATGTTATTGCTTGAATATTATTATATAGAAGTCACTCAACTTAAGGACATTCTTGAAGAGTTTTTAGGAAAACAACAGCAACAACAAAGCAAAAAGGAAAAACAAGTAAAAATGAAGGAACAAAGTGGTGTGAGTTAATTCATTTTTTTATATTGGTTGTGCAAAATCATAATGCCCTCCCCTCCCCTCCCCTCCCCTCTCCTCTTCCTCTCCCCTCTCCTCCTCCTCTCCTCTTCCTCTCCCCTCTCCTCCTCCCCTCCCCACCCCTCCTCTCCTCCTTTCCTCCTTCCTTCCTTCCTTCTTCCCTCCCTCCCTCCTTCCTTCCTTCCCTTACTTTTTTTTTTTTTTTTTTTTTTACTTTTATCATTTCAAAACAAGTTTGTGGCACAAAACCTCTATTCTAGTTTTCAGTCCCTCACTACATAAACATGCATTTTATACAGCTATGTTTCTTTCCATTTCTATTATTCCAGTTTTCAAGGTCATCAGAAATGTTCTCTAATATATTCCACATCTGCTCTTCATTGAAAATGTCTCCTAATTTGGTGTCATTAGCAAATTTCATTTGGAACACACACACACACACACAAAAAAAAAAAAAAAAAAAACAGGAGTGTGCAAGGTCATAATGAAAACACTGAGTAAGAATGAGTAAGAACTCTCTCACCAGCAGCCCTAAAGAAATTCTGCTTCCTGCCTTTCCCCAGTCTGAAGCTTCTTCCCATGTTGGGGAAATCACCTATCTTTTTTAACTTACAGTGAGTCTAATTAATTTCCACTTCTAAAGCTTCTTTAATCATGTATTGAAAAGAACTGTAAAAATGTAAATAGCTAGATCAGTCTCTCTCTCTCTTTTTTTTTTTTTCCATAGAAAAATAGTTACTGAGGTCATGCTAAAGAGGAATGGTATATCTTTGGTAAATCTGTGTTACACTTTTTATTTTTTAATGCTAAATGATATCAGGCAGAATTTACATTTGGTATTTCAGAAAACCTGTAAAATAAGTTAGTTCCTCCAGCTTGCACCCAATAATCCAAGATCAAGTAAAATTAAAACAAGTTCAATGTTTATATGAAAATGGTGTACTGTTTTGTCTGGGATAGTTGATTTTCTTCTTAGTAGCAGTTTTGGTGCTGTGATTTGGATTTTGGGGAAAAATAATGTTGATAACAAACCTTTTCTGATTCTTTCTCCCATTCCACTGAAGGGAGAGTGAACAAATGGCTATGTGGTGCTTTGCTGCTTGACAGGTTAAACCAGAACAGTTTAGGAGTCAAAACATGCACTACACAAGAAAAGGCCAAAAGACTTGGACCTGTTTAGCTTGAAGAAGGAAAGTCTTAGGGAAATCTTGTCAAGGTATATACATACCTGCTGGTAGATGGGAGTAATGAAGACAGAGCAGACCCCTGCATGTGCAAGCCAGTGTCAGGAACAGAGGGAATGGATGAAAATTGAAGGAATTAAAACTGCAGAAACTGTTATCTTACAGAAGAACAGAGTGCTGTATGATCACATTCTCATTATTTTCTTTGGAATGATTTTTATGTGCATGTTTTTCCTCACATATTTTTCTCCTGACATTTTATCAGGGAGTGTAGTGACAGGACACAGAGTAATGGCTTTAAGCTAAAAGAGGATACATTTAGATTAGACGTTAGGAAGAAATTCTTTACTTTAAAGGTGGTGAGACACTGGAGCAGGTGGCCCAGAGAAGCTGTGGATGCCCCATCCCTGAAGGTGTTCACAGCCAGATTGGAAAGAGCTTTGCAAAACCTGGTCTAGTAGCGAAAGGTGTCCCTGCCCATGGCAGGTGAGTTAGAACTAGATGATTCTTAAGATACCATTCAAACCGAATTATTGCAAACATATGAGCTTATTGCTAACTAGCTTTGCATTTTCAGTGTCTTGTTACTCCTTAGAAGATTGACACTAAGCAAAGTTCATAGATGCACGATGAATTTTAAGTTTCTTGTTTGTATTCAAGGACATACTTTAGAATCACAGAATTACAGAATATTCCAAGTTGTAATAGACTCACAAAAATCACTGAGTTCAAAATCTGGCTTCACACAGGACCACCTAGAAATCAGACTTTGTGTGTGAGAGCATTGTCCAAAAGCCTTTTTAACTCCAGAAGGCCTGGTGCTATGATCATCAGCCTGAGGAGCCTGTCCCAGTGCCCGACCACCCTCTGGGTGCAGAACCTTTTCCTAACACCCAGCCTGACCCTCCCCTGTTCCAGCTCCATGCCGTCCCCTCGGGTCCTGTCACTGTCCCCAGGGAGCAGAGATTAGTGCCTGCCCCTCCGCTCCCCTCATGAAGGAGCTGCAGGCCACCATGAGGCCTCCCCTCAGCCTTCTCTGTTCTGGGCTGAACAAACCAAGGGACCTCAGCCACTCCTCATATGTTGGGATTTCCCCTTTCCAGGTGCAGAATCCAACACCTGTTCATACGAAACTTCACATGGCTGGTGATTTCCCAGCCCTCTAATTTGTCAAAATCTCACTGCAAGGCCTCTCTCCCCTCAATGGAGTCAAGCACTCCTCCCAATCTACTGTTATCCGCAGATTTAGTATACCTTCAAGTCCTGCATCCAAATCATTTAGGAAAACGTGGAAGACAACGGGCCCTAAAATGGACTCCTCTGGAACCCCACCAGTGACTGGCTGGCTGCCTACCTGTCTCATGTAACCCCATTTACTATAACCCTCTGAGCCCGACCCATCAGCCAATTGTTCACTCACCATATCACGTATTTCTCTGGCTGTATGCTGGACATTTTGTCTAGAAGGAGATTTTTACTACTTAGACAAAAGAGGGAAGTTATCTGTAAAATTGCCTTACTGCTGGAATTTGGTGTAAGAACCCCAGGAAGGAGATGGATTTCTTCCCAGCTGCATCCTGACATACTTAGCCATTTAATGACTTAGGTTTCAAAACAGATCACTAGTCAGCAGTTCTTACTGACTTATTGATCTGCAAGTGGATTGTTGACACCTGCTTCCAGGACTGATGGAATAGTTGATAGCTCCAAGATGGGGAGCAAAGTGTCCCTGTGCTCTCACTCCTGCCAGAAAGGCAGGCAGAGGACAGACACACCATATATTTAGGGAGTGGCACAGAGGAAAGACCAGATGATGGCAGAGTTCAAGCTCCATCACTTTGGTGAACTGTGCAGTTTTTCTGTTGCCAAGTCAGAGCAAGCCCCCAGGCGTGTCAATTCTGACTGACAGCATTGGTTTTGAAAACCAAGACAGAAAAAAACAACACATTTTTCCTCAAGAATGCTCTCACACACACATGGATAAACTCTGGGAAGGCTATAAGACAGCATGGGCTGATGGCATTGCAGCTTCTATGGGTTCACATGCTTTTCAAAACTCTTGCTACATCCCTGACTAGCAATGCTCTCTCTTCCCTCGTGCACTATCAAGTTCAACCAAAGCAGGGCTCGGCACAGGCCTCCATAAAGTGCTTGCTATACCATCCCATCACACCAGGAAGATGTTTCCAGTCCCACCGCCTTCACTAAAATGACAGCCCCTTCTGAGGATGAATTTGGTGGAAGTCATTACTACTGCCAGGGGATCAAAGCACAGGGCCTCATCTCCAAGGAGCCAAGCCTTACCCAGCCCCTATCCCCACCTTTGTCGTGGGCTCCTGCACCCCAGCCCTTGGGCTCCATGGCCAGGAACACCACCCCATTTCTGGCAGCACTCACAGGCTCTGCTGTGAGCTCTGTTTTGAGTAAGAGCAAGACACTGCCTGTAGAATTCTCATGGATTTTGCTTTTCTTTAATGAAAGGTAAGGGTAGCCCTGCTAGTGGCACTGTCAGGGCAGCCTCTTGAAGGGCTTGGGAGGGTCTGGGCTGCTTCTGGCCTTCCTCTTTGGGGGGTGCTGGGGCCCCCCAGGTGAGTGGTCCCTACCCAGGCCAGGAGCAGAGGCTCAGTGGCTGCAGCCCTGGCCAGCATCATCTTCTGCTGCCTCCTCAAGCTCTGCATGGGGCTCCTCCTGCTAGCTGGAGATATATGCAGTGGTGGGGTGGCCAGGACCACACAAAGGGCAACAATGGATGTGTTGGGGAGTTTCTTGTCATCAGAGTCTGCAGGGCTGGAGGTGGGAGTCCTTTGCAGGGGGGTAGGAGGGCAAGGGTTGGCCACAGGGCTGTCCTCCTGCTCCTTGTTGACGTGGGCCTTCTGGAGGCCTGCAGCCTCCAGGCCTCTTCACTACACAATCACACGATAGTGTTGAGTTAATGTGTTAGTGATTAACAAAAGTTTATAGTCCTAGAATTGGAGTTGTATGACATATAACTCAATCTTTAAGGTAGGTTGCACTTGAGTAAATAATTGTCAGAATTAGTTAAATCCATGGTAACTTTTCTTCCTTTTCTCACCAGAGGTACCCACAAACAGAAGTTCTCTTCTGCTTATCTTCATGGTAACTTTATGATTGATAATATATTAATAAACCTAATAATATTAATTATTATTAATAATTGTCTGTGCAATGCTCTGATTTGGTAACAATTTTCATTTGGGAAACTGAAATAGTTATTTTGTGTCTGGAAGTCTTAGCCCAACCGCAGTATGTTGCTCTGGCCTTGAAGCTCCAGTTTTCGTTTACTGAAGTAACCAGGTTGCCTAGGATATACCAAAGCTATGAGAAAATCCTTAATTTTGATTCTGGGTTTGTACCTCTAACACTCAGAAATGTATTTCCACATTATTTCTGTAAGCCCTACTAAATAAAGCATTTTAGTATATGCTTCTGAAGCAAGGCAGTAAACATATGTGTTGTACTTGAACTCATATTTAGCTCTGTTGAACATGAATCAAGAATCAAATGTTGACGTAGGGATTTAGGATTTAATGTACAAGCCTTTGGCTGGCTCTCAGCAGTGTGACACATTTCCCAGTCGCAGACTGGATGACCTTCCTCCCCTATGTTCAATGGCCTATTTTCTAAAACTAGTGGAAATAATGTCAAAGCCCTTGATAGATCTCAGACAACTGGGACAACTGATCTTTACTATAATACTGTAAGGGTGCATCTTTCATGAAGTGCTCCTAGTGATTCCAAGAATAACTGCTCAAATTTTTTTTTATACAGAATCACAGAATTTCTAGGTTGGAAGAGACCTCAAGATCATCGAGTCCAACCTCTGACCTAACGCTAACAGTCACCACTAAACCATATCCCTAAGCTCTACATCTAAACGTCTTTTGAAGACTTCCAGGGATGGTAACTCCACCACTTCCCTGGGCAGCCTGTTCCAATGTCTAACAACCCTTTCAGTAAAGAAGTTCTTCCTAACATCTAACCTAAAACTCCCCTGGTCCAACTTAAGCCCATTCCCCCTCGTCCTGTCACCAGGCACGTGGGAGAACAGACCAATCTCCACCTCGCTACAGCCTCCCTTGAGGTACCTATAGAGAGCGATAAGGTCGCCCCTGAGCCTCCTCTTCTCCAGGCTGAACAAGCCCAGCTCCCTCAGCCGCTCCTCGTAGGACTTGTTCTCCAGGCCCCTCACCAGCTTCGTCGCCCTTCTCTGCACCCGCTCAAGCACCTCGATGTCCTTCTTGTAGTGAGGGGCCCAAAACTGAACACAGTACTCGAGGTGCGGCCTCACCAGAGCTGAGTACAGGGGGACGATCACCTCCCTAGCCCTGCTGGCCACACTGTTTCTGATACAAGCCAGGATGCCATTGGCCTTCTTGGCCACCTGAGCACACTGCTGGCTCATATTCAGCCGACTATCCACCATCACTCCCAGGTCCTTCTCTGCCTGGCAGCTCTCCAACCATTCCTCTCCCAGCCTGTAGCTCTGCTTGGGGTTGTTGTGGCCCAGGTGCAGGACCTGGCACTTGGCCTTGTTGAACTTCATGCAGTTGACCTCAGCCCATCGCTCCAGCCTATCCAGATCCTCCTGCAGAGCTTTCCTACCCTCAAGCAGATCGACACACGCGCATAGCTTGGTGTCATCTGCAAACTTACTGAGGGTGCACTCGATGTCCTCGTCCAGATCATCGATGAAGATATTAAAGAGAACTGGCCCCAGCACCGAGCCCTGGGGAACGCCACTAGTGACTGACCTCCAACTGGACTTGGCTCCATTCACCACGACTCTTTGGGCCCAGCTATCCAGCCAGTTTCTAACCCAACGAAGCATGCGCCAGTCCAAGCCAAGAGCAGCCAGTTTCTTGAGGAGAATGCTGTGGGAGACGGTGTCAAAAGCCTTGCTGAAGTCAAGGTAGACCACATCCACAGCCTTTCCCTCGTCCACCCAGCGCGTCACTTTGTCACAGAAGGAGATCAGGTTTGTCAAGCAGAACCTGCCTTTCATAAACCCATGCTGACTGGGCTTGATTGCCTGCTTGCCCTGCAAGTGCTGCGTGATGACTCTCAAGAGAATCTACTCCATGAGCTTCCCTGGCACTCAGGTCAAACTGACAGGCCTGTAGTTTCCCGGGTCTGCCCTCCAGCCCTTCTTGTAGATGGGCGTCACATTTGCTAGCCGCCAGTCAACTAGGACCTCCCCCGATCGCCAGGACTGCTGATAAATGATGGATAGTGGCTTGGCCAGCTCCTCTGCCAGTTCTCTCAGTACCCTTGGGTGGATCCCATCTGGCCCCATCGACTTGTGCACATCCAAGTGCCGTAGCAGGTCACCAACCAGTTCTTCATGGATAGTGAGGGCCACATCCTGCTGCCCATCCCTTTCCACCAGCTAAGGGTACTGGGTATCCAGAGAACAACCGGTATTGCCGCTAAAGACTGAGGCAAAGAAGGCATTGAGCACCTCCGCCTTTTCCTCATCTCTTGTAACTAAGTTTCCCCCCGCATTCAGTAAAGGATGGAGATTCTTCTTAGTCCTCCTTTTTGTGTTGATATTTTTTATTTTGTGTTGATTATTTTTTATTTAAAAGAAAATAAAATTGTTGTATACAGCTAGAAATATGAGTTCAGTTCACCTATTGGCAGGTTTAATTTATTGCAGGTAGGTGTGTTAGTTACTTTCGTTCCTCATTGTTTGAAAGAACTCTGACGTGAGCATTGCAGATGCTGACTATTGGAGTAGAGCGTATATATTTGTATGTGTTATTGATGGGAATTGGCAGTATGCACTGAACTCAAAATGTCTGTGAGTAAACTGACAGCCCTTTATTATGGAAATTTAATAGTGCTCCATCGCAATAATGGACCAAATAGGGTGCCAGACAATTAACTAACTATATTAGTGTATCTTGCATGGTGCAGCAAAAAGTTTTCAGGTATGGAAATTGTTATAGAAAGTTTCTGTCTTCTCTTTTGCTGAAATCTGAGTGTATAACACTTCAGTTTTTCACCAGAGAGCAGCATTTTGTCATTCTACACAGTAATACCGGATATTCCACACAACTGTAAGGAAAGGAACCAGAACCGCAATGTTATTCTCTTCTTTGCACCAGTTCATAGTCTCCTTTTTTCCACATTACAATTATTTTTGTCAGGCATTGAAATGGAAGGGGTTTCTTAGTCCCCTAAGGCAACTAAGGCATTTAAGGGAAACATTGGATATACTTTTCAAGTCAGAAACTTTTACATACACTCCACTGTTCATTGAGTGTCCTTGAAGGATCAATAAGAGTCCACAGAAATATGACAAAGTAACTCCTTGGTAATAAAGATAATGACAGGGAGCAGCTTTGTCCCTGTGATACTGATACAGTGTCAAGACCTGATTTTCTATACAGTTGAGGCCTGATACTTCATAGAGACTTCTGCCAAGTCTATGTATGGGGTTTGTGTGGCAAGGGTTTGGTAGCAAAAGTCTTCAGGAGTAGCCTCTGTGAGCAGAACCCAGCAGCTGCCCCACGTGAGAGAGGAGCCAGCTCCAGATGGCTCCAAGATGAACAAACAGTGGTTGTACTTCTAGGAGAGTGTGTTTAAGAAGAGGAAAAGCTGCTGCTCAACAGCAGCTGGGAGACAGAACATGTGAGAGAAGCTGCCCTGCAGCCCCTAAGTTCAGCAGGAAGGCAGGAGGTGCTCCAGGCACACAGCAGCAGTTCCCCTGGGGCCTGTGGAGAGGCCCCTGGTGGAGCAGGCTGTACCCCTGCAGCCCATGGGTCCCACATGGAGCAGATCTCCACGCTACAGCCCATGGAAGAGCCCCCAGTGGAACAGGTGGATGTGGCCTGGAGGAGGCTGCGGCCCATGGAGAGCCCCCGCAGGAGCAGGCCCCGGGCCGGAGCTGCAGCCCGTGGAGAGGAGCCCCTGCAGGAGCAGGGGGTCTGGGGGGAGCTGCCGCCCACCCGTGGGGGACCCGTGCTGGAGCAGTTTGCTCCTGGGGGATGGATGGACCCTGTGGGATGGAGCCGTGTGGGAGCAGTTCCTGAAGAGCTGCTGCCTGTGGGCAGCCCCCGCAGGCTCAGTTTGGGAAGGACGGCATCCCATGGGAGGGATCCCATGGGGAGCAGGGGCAGAGAGGGATTGTGAAGAAGCCACGGAGATGAAGTGTCAGGGACTGACCACAGCCCCCATTGCCCGCTCCCCTGTGCTGCTCAGGGAGAGGATGTAGGAGAGGATGAATGGGGGGAAGGTGTTTCTAGCTTTTTTTTAGTTTCTCCCTGTTCTAGTCTGCTAGTGATAGGCAATAAATTAGTCATATAAAGTGTGTCATATAAAGTTTGTCGTATGACTGGAGTCATGTGGGAACTGATCACTGAGCTTTCATTTCTCTTCCTTAAAGCAGCAATAGACTTGTAAGAAACTAATTAATTTGTAATAAATAGTGAGTGAAAACAAAATGATGCAACTAATGGACCTTTGGACTTACCACTTCTTCAGTGAGGGAGCTGGAGGAAGTAGACCTCCAGAGTTGCCAGTCAGCCAGAGGTATTTTATGATTCTATGATGAATTTCCAATCACCAATAATTTTCCCTGCACATCTTAGCATGTGCAGGTTTCCTAGCATACAGTAACAGCTTTTAAAACTGTGTTTTATTCTCTAAAATTCTGAAACAGTTGATAAATGCCAGCAAAATCAAGAGAGAAACATTTGTTGAAAATTAAGATAAGGGTATTTTTACATTGCATAAATAAGAGATCATGGGCTTATGCCTGACGCTGTCCTGTTGCCATTGTTAAACCTGAATCCTGGACATGATTATCCATTGTATCTCAAGACTAAGTCCCACCCACAAATTTACAGTCAGAGAAATATTATCTCAGGCCTGAACATATAATATCCAAAAAGCTAAATTAGTTAAAGGTTACACAGTTTAAGCCAGCATAGCTTCAAATTGCTCCTGAAAATGGTTGTCTTGCATCTCTCCTTCCTGCTTTTTTCCTGCAACAATATTCACAGAGCTGATCTTGCTGATCTGCTAGAGCCAGGTTAATCATTCCTTTTCCTTTTTTTTTTTTTTTTTTTTTTTTTTGTTTGTTTGTTTGTTTTTTGTGTTTTTTTTTCTTTTTTTTTTTTTTTTTTTAAATGAGGTCATCTTTTGCCTGATGATTTCTTTGATCTAGCTCAGCATATGGTCATTAACACTTAATGGAAGGAAAACAGAAGCTGTAGGAATGAGTCCCCAATCCAAACAGGAAACTTACTCATAGTTCAGTCTTATCTACCACCCATGTAGTCACAATACCAGTCTGATGTCTTCCATGCACCCTACCTTCAACATTGTGCATATTTGCTAGCAACACGAGCTGGTCATTTTATGATTTATAACATTCAAGAATTTATTATTATCCCCCTGTCCTGTTTTTAATCCAGCTGTCACTTTCCGCATTTGTTTGGTTAATTAGCAACTCCCTCCCCTCAAAAAGTTAAAACCTCTTCTTTTGGTAACTTACTCAGTATATTCTCTTATAAATACTCTTATCTGCTAAGCTCTTTATAAATCACTCTGTGATAAAAATGGATTTGGGGTGATCTCCACCAACACTTCTCACCTATGTGTCCCTGCCAACAGCAGGCTGGCTGGAACTGGATGATCTTTAAAGATCCCTTCAAACACAAAACATTCTGTGATTCTATGACTATATGATCTAAGCATACTGTGTATAACAGGTACCTCAAGGCTCTACAATCTTTTGAGATCAACACAATAGTTTCCTCTACCAAGGGTTGAATCTTTCTAAATAGTGATAAAATACAGCGTCCCACTAACAGGGGACCTTAGTGGTTACCTTCCAAAGGAATTCAGACAATTAGAAATTAGGCTGCAGTAAAGTTAAGCTCTCTTTGGGTCTTTCATTCATGCTACCTGTGATCAATCACATGGGCTTTAAATTCTTGGCTCTACATTTTCTTTTTTCTTATGATAGATCTGAACTTCAGGTGCATTAGAAGATGGTGTTACTATGGAAATATGACAACTTTAGGGGGTCGGTGCTGGGTCCAGTCTTGTTCAACATGTTCATCGACGACCTTGATAAGGGAATAGCGTCTGCCCTCAGCAAGTATGCCGATGACACAAAGCTGGGAGGAGTAGATGACACACCAGAAGGCTGTGCTGCCATTCAGCAAGACTTGGACCAGCTCAAGAGATAGGCAGGAAGAAAGTAAATGAGGTTTAATAAGAGCAAGTGTAAAATCTTGCACCTGGGAAGGAACCATCACATGTATCAGTACAGGCTGGGGGCTGACCTGCTGACGAGGAGCTCTGAGGAGAAGGACCTGGGGGTCTTGGTGGACAACAGGTTGACCATGAGCCAGCAGTGTGCCCTGGTGGCCAAGAGGGCCAATGGCATCCTGGCGTGCATTAAAAGGAGCATGGCCAGCAGGTCAAGGGAGGTGATCCTCCCCCTCTACTCTGCCTTGCTCAGGCCTCACCTGGAGTACTGTGTCCGGTTCTGGGCTCCCCGGTACAAGAAAGACAGGGAACTCCTGGAAAGAGTCCAGTGGAGGGCCACAAAGATGATACGGGGCCTGCAGCATCTTCCCTGTGAGGAAAGGCTGAGAGACCTGGTTCTGTTCAGCCTGGAGAAGACTTAGAGGGGATCTCATCAATGTGTATAAATAGCTGAGGTGTGGGAGACAGAGGCATTTGGCCAGTTTCAGTGGTTTGTGGGGACAGGACAAGGGGCGATTTGGCTACAAGATGGAGCAGAGGAAGTTCTGCACCAACATGCAAAAGAACTTCTTTGTGGTGAGGGTGATAGAGCACTGGGACAGGCTGCCCAGGGAGGTTGTGGAGTCTCCTTCTCTGGAGATATTCAAGGCTGGTCTGGACACCTAATTGGGCAGCCTTCTCTAAGGAGTTCTAAGGAGCTCTAAACAGGTACTTTGGCAGGGGTTTGGACCTGATGATTTTTCAAGGTCCCTTCCAACCCCTAGAATTCTGTGATTCTGTGCGATTAGCTGTAAGAGCTAATCTGACCCTCTGTCTCACAGTTAATTACAGTTCTTTTCCCATTCCTCTCTCCCAGTTTTTAAAAGGAATAGACTTCACAATGCACTGAGTAATTATGAAGAAGCAGAGGGTCACCAAAGAGGTTATTTGAAATACTCCAGCATGCCCTTTTTAAAGCTTTGTGGTGTGCCTGGGATAAACTCCAGAAATATTAGGCACCAGCAGCTGCAGTGAGATCAAAAACAAGTTCCCCAAAACAAGAAGCATGAGTGCATTAAAAATGAATATGCTGAGTCTTCTGCTACCAACCACCCTAGGCAATGCAGTACTGATGTGCAGGGTGCTACAGAATAATTCAGAAAGTATTGTAATCAAGGAAAGGATACTCTTCACTAAAAGTAAGCTTTAAAAAATGTTAATAATCCAAAATTTCGACTGAAGACATTCAGACAAATGCGTAGTGTGTAGATCTAGTCATTACGTATTCAGCCATTAGAGAATATTAATTCATTCAACAAGGCACTTTGCCAGCTCTGACTCATCTAGATCTGGGTTCAGCCATTTTGGAGTAATTAAGGCCATTTCAGAATAGCCCTTTTCTACTCTTGCAGTAGCTCATTGGAATTGTCGGTGGTTGAGTATGTTGCAGAGCAAGTGATGAAAGAAGACAAGTGCAAATGAAATGGTGTCAGTTGGTGGCATATGCGTATTAAAACCCAAAGAAGAGCTCTGGGGAAAAAGCTACATTTACATACCTCAGACAGACCTGGAACACAAAGATCATTAGTGTCAGGAAGGGATGCCAGCATGTTTAAATCTGGTTAAAGAGCTTAGAGAAGAAGGAGGATATTTGTAGGTGAGATTTATTAACCAGGGAAAAGACTCATGGTTAAGAATTCTGAATATTTCTATAAAAGAGACATTTCAGTAAAACAGGACATTTGTACAGGAAAAGAATTTATGGAAAGAAGAAAAAAAAAAAAAAAAAAAAAAAGTTTCACAAGAAATATCTACCCAACTACAGATTAGCTCTGGTTTAATGTGCCTGCCACTTTATGACTTCCACACTCAGAAAAACAATGGAAAGTAAAAATGAAGCTGAGCAATCAAGTTTTAGTAAATTAATGTCTTTCCCCTCATCACTTCCCTTCCCTGTCCTCTCCATTCCCTGAAAAGATCTTTGCATTCCTGCAGCTGCTGTTCAGCACATCCAGACTTGCAATGTGAAGAGTGCAATGTGTGAGACTTTTGCTACAGATCATTTAAAAATGTAAATGAAAAATTATGACAAAGTACTGATATTCCCAACCCATAAATTCTGGAGGTTTATAATTATATTATATACATTATATATATACACTATATACTCTATACGATACGATACTATATACATGTATATACTAGTATACTGGTATACTAGCCTGTATATATATATATATATACACACTCTCTAGTGTATATATATATATAATATATATATATATAGTGTGTATACATATATATATACACTAGTATATATATATGTTATAAATGAAGTCTCAACTCAATCTGAATTTAGTAATATTTATAAAAGGAATATATATAAAAGGCAAGTAAACAATGCTGGGTCAAGCAACTCGTTCTTCGGGCCTTATGTATCCCATACTTCCCAGATCGAAGAAAAGCATATCCATCTCCTTTTCAAGGCCAATAGGGCCTGAGTGAAAAGGCACGTCCAGGTCAGCAGGGGGCATAACAGCAAAAGCCTTCGATGGCTGTAGCAGCAGAGGGGCCGATGGTGTAGCAGTCGGACCAGTAAAGGAGCCCGCAGCTCCCTCACTGTCTGGCAAACCACACGTTTCTGACTGTGGTCCCACAGGGCTCTTTAAGGCCTCAGACTACTCGCCAGATGCCGAGCAATCCCACTGCAACCTTGTCATTTTTAGTTGCAGAGTCCCACACCTTGACATCAATTTGGTCCCATGTTTCATGATCATAAACTGTCTGATTGTTAATACGGAGAATAAGCTATAAGGTTACCAGGACAGTCTTTGTTCCTAAGAACGTATGATTCCCCATAATGCACAACTGCTTACCAGCAAGGGGCAGTTGTGTGCGCGGGTCCGCTTCTCTCAGCTTGAGCTTCTTCCCAGCTCCGGTGCGCCTATTTCCACCGACTTTCAGTACGAGCTTCTTTGAGCGGTTTGCTGAGTTTGGCCGAACCTATCTTCATGAGGCGATCAGTGTGCCTGTTCCCATCCTGGTCTCCGTTCTGCTAGCTTGTCCCTACTCATTCCTTTTTCCTGCTTCTTTATTGATGACATAACTTCATCGTGTTGCCTTTTTTTTTTTTTTTTTTTCTCGAGGACAGGCTCCTCTCTTATACCCTTCTCTCCACAGCAGTTCTTTTCAAAACAACTTTTCATTGGTCAAAAAACTTTGCATATAACAGCAACAGCAAACACCCAGCAACTTCCATGCCTTAATGGCTGGAGAACAAGCAACCTGAGACTGCATGGAGTCTCCTGAATCACCCTTCTTTGTTCCCTCTAAACTCATTTACATTCCTAATGGCCTCATCGTTAAGAGTCTGATGTTATCATCCACCACGGGGCTTGCCGACCCCCATGACCACACTTCCACGTGTCCCCTTTTTTCATTAATATCAACCACCTTCTCGACACGAATTACCACTCCATATATAACAATAGTAATATACTTAAAGGATTGTTTGTTACGTTTTCTGATTATACATATGTATAGGCGTACTCGGGTTTAGTATGTAAAAGCAATGTTCTATATATTTAGAAAGTGTGATGTTCGTGTGTGCGTGGTGGTAGAGCATTGACTCCCTGCGCACCCAGCGTTGTTTATACCTTTATGCCTTTATATCTTTATACCCGAGTATTTGCTTTGTTTTTTTTTTTTTTTTTTTTTTTTTTTTTTTTTTTTTTTTTTTTTCAAATTACAGCGTTTATTTCAATGCATTGTAAAATAGACTTTCTTCCTTGTTCTGCTATATCTGATTGTCTTTTATGGATTGTCCTGGTTTCAGTTAGGATGTAGTTAATTTTTCTCCTAGTAGCTGGTAGGGTGCTATGATTTGGATTAGGATGAGAAGAGTGTTGATAACATGCTGATGTTTTAATTGTTGCAGAGCAGTGCTTACACCAAGCCAAGGACTTTTCAGCTTCTCACTCTGTCCTGCCAGTGGGCGGGCTAGGGGTGCAGCAGGAGCTGGGAGGGGACAGACCCAGGACAGCTGACCCAAACTGGCCAAAGGGGTATTCCATACCATCCGGGGTCATGCTAAACAATATATAGGGGTGGCTAGCCAGGGAAGGGGGGCCGGCTGCTTGGGGATAGGCTGGGTATCGATTAGCAGGTGGTGAGCAATTGCATTGTGCATCACTTGTTTTGTACATATTATTATTATTATTATTATTATTATGTTATGTTATGTTATGTTATATTTTCTGTCCTAATAAACTGTCTTTATCTCAACTCACAGGCTTCACTTTCCTGTTTCTCTCCCCCCTCCCAGAAAGGGGGGGGAAGGTGAGCGGATGACTGTATGGTGTTTAGCTGCTGGCTGGGTTAAACCACAACATGGATAGAGCTGATTAAACTTTGAATCACTTAAGGAGAGGTTTGCTTTCTGTCCCTTGAGGCCTTACATTTGACACATTTCACATTTGAATTTACTTCTAGTCTGTTGAGAAATGGAATACGTGCTTCAGAATTGTCTTTTAGTGTTTTCAATTCTCTTTGCATTTGTGTCACCACTATTATTAAGTAACTATTTTTATGAAGAGGAATTGGCTGCTTCCCCACTGTTTATTTTCTCAACTGCAAGAATCATAAGAATCTTTTGTTTATTGCTGTTTGGAAGAGCATCTTTCTGCTTTATGAGTTCCGTGCTTCATCATTCCTTTAGTCCAAAAGGATAATTATGCTGACAACATACAGATAATTTCTCTTCTCTGTTCCTTACAATTCACCAATCAGTATCTGAGTGCCACTACCAGACACATGAAAAAAAGTCAAGTCAGCACTCCCTAAAGGTCAAAATTTTATCTTTATCTCAAATCTAAGCTGAGACTTTCTGCACTATATACAGTGGTTTCTTTTCCAAACACAGGCATTCATTGAGCTAAATATCTCTTGACAAACTGGCAGTGACTGATTCCTACCAAACTAATCTCCATGTGCATCCTTTCTGCCTGTACGGGCAGCCAGAGAAGCTGTGGAGCATACCCACTCCTGAGGAAGGATACCCACTCCTCTTTTGCTGTAAAGTCAAAGAGGTGTACAAACATCACAGCTACATTTTCAATTGCTCTGTGCTCAGCAGCTTCTTCCAGTCCCTGAAAGCCACTGCATGTGGGTAATGTGGCACAGAGTTTGTTAAGTCTGCGTAAGGACATCTAAATTTTGTGACCACTTTTGGAAAATCCTGAGGGTCTTTCTGAGGGCCACGCTGGTATCACATGAAATTGCTCTAATTAACATCCCTGCTGCTAACTGCTTCCATATGTAAAGATGATTCATCAATTACTCTGTCCTACTGTGGCAGAGACAACTCATGTGACACTGTTTATAAAGTAATTTGGATGCCAAGGGAATTAAGTAGATCACCTCAGATCTTCTTTATCTCAGAAGTCATCCACTCACTTTGGCATGATCTCAGTAAGTTATAATTGATAAAATATATTTCAAATAGGTTTCTACATTTTTTCACCTAAACTAACATTTTGGAAACATACTCAGATTAGTAGATCCAAACCACATGAAAGCTTTGGTTGTTTGCTGCAATGTCTTTCTCCTGCTGACCAGAGAGATTTATATAGAGTTTGAAAGAAATTATCTAATTTATGAATGAAAGCTGGAAGGTGGAAACATCACTTCAGAAAAGTCAGTTACAGTACATACGTACCCTGTTCATGAAATCATCACAGCCTGTATGAAAAAAATAAAAAATTAAAAAACAAAAATGTGAGTTACCACAGAAAGATGAAGAATCTCTTTCCTCCTTCTTCCTCTTTAGCCTGACAGAGATCACTAGCTCCAAGCTATATCTTGTCACCATTATAATATATATATATATTTATTTATTTATTTATCATTACTATTATTTTTTTTAATATATCCAGCATCTGAAAAATGGCTTCTGGACATGGACAGCTCAGTCTCTGTGTGCTCACAAGTTTCCATGGCAACAAGTCAGTCCATAGAACAAATCAACAGACCAATTAAAAGCTAATTAGTTATCAAATATCTGTGATACTTATACAGGGTTTTAAAAGAAATAGCGGATACCTCTCAATTACCCATTTTTCAGAAACGTCTCAGGAAAAACTATGAACAGACAGAAGAAAAGAGCTTTCTGGTCTGAGCTCCCAGACAAGCTATCATCTTGGTCTCAGGCACAGGAATAACAAACGTTCACATACATAGGGGATGACACCATCTTAAAAACTGCCATCAAATCAGATCAAGAAAAGGATAAATATCTGACAAAGGTGAAGAATTTTAATCACCTTTCACTGAATGCTGAAAGCAATATAGATGCCTTTACTTTAACTGCCTAGGGCAAGGTGCTAAAAGTGGCAAGGTGCTAAACATTCCATCCAAGAACTGGATAACACTTTTTTTTTTACTTTTTTTTTTTTTTTTTCCATAGTCCTAACAGTTGTAGAAATGAAATTATCAAAACTGAAGTGGAAAGAGATGAAAATGAAATCTTAGCCTAGAAGCAACTCACTATTGATGTAAATGGAGCCAGACTACGCTCTCTGGCTCTGCTCCTCATCAACACAGTAGCAATAGCATGCAATCAATCTGTATGACTATTCAGACTTCCTGATCTCCTGGCCAGGGAACTTTCTTGCTGACCAGTGAACTTGCTGTGCATACATACAATACCTCATCACCAGATATAGAGTTGTCTGATGACTGAGACAGAACAAGAATATTGTTTATAATTTGTGGGTAAGCTCTTCAGACACATTGTTCAAAGAAATTTAAAATGATTGTTTCCCTTTGGGGAGGCCATGAAAGAAGTAGAAATTTTGAGTGTGCTTGGTCAAAGTTTGTTCCATGCGTATTTAAACCTAGCATACACACAAAGTCCTCTGGAGGGAACTTTCTTTATTCCAAGCAAAATGTAAAACTCCTATAGAATTTCCAATTAATGCTTTCTGATAAATTTCTTGGGTACCCAGAGGGATCTAATACTACATAATCAGAATAAATCATTAGTTTTTCTTCCTCTTTACCAATTACTATATTCTGAAGTAACTAAATAATTTTCATCTGAGCTATAAAAGACTTTCTCCTCTGAGTTTAATCTTTACTGCTAAGATTCTCTGTCACTCCATGCTTTTTAAGATAGAATTTTTATTAACCAGTTAGACGCTACAAAAAATATTTACATCGTGTAAATATGAAGGAAATTATTTCCTCTCTATTGAACTCTCGGTTCATCACCACCCTAAGTAAGATCTGTAAAAATTCATCTGATGAAAGTACTGAAGCAGATCCTAGTGTCTGAATTTTCTTTATCAATGAACTCCTAAATGTCTAGCTAGATTGTTATGAGATTGCCAAGTAACCTTGGAAGAGAAGGTAATAAAGAAATAGAATATCACTGAAAGCACACTGTTTATTCCAAGCAGCTCTTTAGGAGTGATTATTTATCACTAAATTGCATGAAAATATTAAAAAGTTACTGAGAAAGTGGGTCTGATAAGAAGTTGAGGCTGTAGAAACTTTTGATTTTGATTATTCAGCTTACCACTATGATCCTTTTTTTACATTTTTAGTTCACATTGCCTAGGAAAAAATACACTTCAAACAAAGACATTTACAAATTGCACTATGAGCTTAAATGTTTTCCCAAAAATATCTTCCCATATATTATCTGAAGTGGAGCATTTACACCACTGGCATCAGCTATTAATTATTCGCTTACCCTGTGGCAGCACATCAAAGAATTGAAGCCACCATTGATTCATTGCATACAGCTCTGTTCAAGCCTGACTGAAATTACAGTGCATGCCCCAAAGGCTCTACAGGCTAAATCTTGATTTTTTTTCCATTCATTTCAGTGATCTTTGCCGAGATCCCTGGACTTCTTTTCAGATAAAATAGGGTTTTATCAGCACAGGACAAGGATCTGATTGACCAAAATGACTAGACAGAGTAACAGGAATAAGGATTTAATTTATCTGAACATTTGATCCCCACCACCCATTTTAATGCACTAAGCTGCACTACCTACCATGATTGCTTTATAGACAGTTGTTATTGAGTGATGAAGCAGCAACAACTTGATCTAGTCAAAACTAAGGCTAGTACTATGAAATATTAAACATTCTGCAGACACAAGGACTGTACCATGCTCAAAATCTATACAAGTCGTACTGACACAGATTGAGCAAGTTTCCAGGGAGGGAGTAGAAACAATAAAGATCTTAAAATTGACCCTGACCTGAGAGCATGATACTTAGCAAATTAGCTGACTTGTAATGTTTAAGCCTTAGATCAATCTACAGCTCAGCCTACTGTATGGTATTCTTGAAAAAATTTGCCATGACCCATTTAATTGTTTACAAGCACTAAGATTATGTGAGTTAAAAAGCATTCATATGGAGGCAGCACACATTTCATCCAGACTAAGGGATGAGCATTTAGTTCACTAACTCAGACGGTAAAATAGATGGGACAATGAAGAGGAACACCCAGTGTCCATGAAATAAAGGCAGAGTCTTTTTAATAAGGTGAAAAGCTGAACAACTAAAGTCTGAGTTCATGTATGCTGAAGCCAAGAAATAAAGCTATCTTCACAGAAAAATATTAGAATGGGAGCTCACCAATGCAGATTAAAGAGAGACAATTGGAAAAAAAAAAAAAAAAAAAAAAGATACAAATGTGGTGTTTCTGTATACATACTTTCAAGAAAACATCAAAGAAATGAAAGCCCAAAACCCAGAAGACAAAAAAAAAAAAAAAAAAAAAAAAAAAAAAAAGGCTATTCTGAGCAGGTTTAAGATAACAGAATACATACTGGTGGATAAGCCAGGTCAAGGAAACCTTAAGAAAGGTTTTCAAATTGAAAGCTGGAAACAAAAAGGGAAAAAAAATACCAAGGAAAAGACTTCAGACCTATAAGCAGAGCTAATTGTTCTAGAATGAACTCCAGGAGCTGTTTCAAAAAAACCTTGACCTGTACTCCCCACAGGTCAGTTAGCCAATACATTGTTGAACTCTGACTGTCATTACCAAAACCAGTACAAGAGTCAGCAATGTTACAACAGGATTTTCTCTTCTGGACACTTGATTTGGTGGGGGGGGGGGGAAGTGGAGGGGGAATAAAATGTAAAAAAAAAAAAAAAAAAAAAAACCACTTTCATTTGCTCACAATACACTAGTTTTCACCACAGATGTAACCTGTCACTTCAACAATTCACATTCAGCCCATTATTTAAATAGTACTGATCACTCCTCTAGGAGAAAAATCATGTTAATCATGTTGAGGAACAAAACTTAACGAAAACAAACACACAGCTATATGCAGAGGATATTAGAGCAAAATAACAGAATTTGGGGAGCAGAGCATGGCAGTTAAAGCAATAGTGTTATTTCAAACCATTAGTCTATAAGGGTAGAGATCAGGCATTGAACAGTTTTCTCCTCCTAAAGGTGAAAATGCCTGAGAAGTTGAATAACTTAAAGAGTGAAGACAGAGCAAAGCCAGAATATTAGAAGTATAAAAGCTGCCAGTAGTTGCTGAATCTGGTGGTGCAATGCAGGAGAGGGTGCCACAGCTTCATGCTTCTGCTCTGTCTGTTGGCAAGGATAAACATTCATTCCCAATAGGTACACGCATAGGAACAGGCTTGGGTTACACCTACATTCACATATACTTTGGTTATTAATATTCTCTATGGGAGATCACTGTGTTTGAATATTGGTGGCACTTTTGGCTTATCAAAGAAGTCAGTGCCTTTTTTAGAAAACCACAGGAGTTGCCCTGGCAGAGGGAAAGAGCAGATTGAAGCATGGGATTAGAAATTAGAGAGTGATTGGTTAAGAATGAATATGTAGGCAACACTCATTGCTTAATATGCGCTACATTTGTGATGTACCTGTGCTGCGCTTAGGCCTCCAGATAACAGGAGCCCCTGGGACCCCAAGAACTAGATCAAACCAACCTTATGGTTTGGACTGTGACCAAGAGATAAGGAGGACTGTTCTTCAAAGGACAAGATAAACAATGTCAAGCATGTAAGGCCTCGAGATAACAGGAGCCCCTCAGACCTGGAGAATCGGACCAAACCAACCTTATGGCCTAGATTGTGACCAAGGGCTCAGAGAACACACACAAGGAGACGAGGTGAAAAGTTCAACCCTGACGAAGACATCTTACTTCATCCTCACAACCCTCAGTGCCCACCACCACAAGGCACCATGCAAGCGCAGAGGGGAGGAGTTTGTATAAATGAATTCTTGGAGCTAATTTTAATACTAAGTGGGGACAGGTTATGAATATGTATATACTGGGGAACCTCATGCATATGTAAATCTTTACTGCATATAACCAAAGCAAGTTGCCGTGTTAGGGGCGCACGACTTTGGTGGGACTACCCCCTGTGCTGCCCAGTGCTGAATAAACATACCTACTTTACAATCTTACAGATTGTGGAGTCAGCTTTCCATGAGTCAAGATGAAAGTATCTCATTGCATCAGTGCGCTTACAAAGTCTGGAGGAGAAGGGTGGATGAGCTGCACAACATTGTTGTCTTCTGAAAAGGACCAGACAAACTCCAGGGTTTCATGTCTTTGATGCTAGTTTAATAAAACACAGATCCCACAACTGTCGCAGTGTAAAAGTAATTAAGAATGATTTAAAATTTCAGATTCCTTAGAGACACTGCTGAGTAACCCTCAGAGTGTTAGCAATATACCCAGTTCTGCCTCCATCCTGGAAAAGATGGAGTTTCTGCTGGAATGACTGGTGATGCAATAGACTTCAAATGGAGATAATGGATAGGTATGCTCCTGCATGAAATTCAACTTCTAACATTGAAGAGTGTGCTATGTCCCTCTTCAAGCTCTAGTTTCAGTTTGTCTTACAGAGGGCTGGGGTCATACAGCACTTAGTCCTGCTCAGGACCTTCTTCCTCTTCACAGCCCAGTAGACTGAAAATATTTTTTTTTTCATTTAAATTATAATTTTTACTGATGATAGTGAGGGACAAAGGCACCAGAGGCATATCAGTATGGTATGATATATTTTCACAAAGCAGCTCAGATCAGTTCCCAAATGCTTCTGACAGCTCATTAATTAAATTCATAAGGCCACATTGACCGCTCCCTCTCTTCTTTCCCATACAGGCTGTAACTTCAGCCTCCTGCCAGGTGTGCTGATGCTGACAGTGAGCAAATCTCAGAGAAATTATGACAACACTGATCAAAAAGCAAGTCAATGGCAGACCTACTACAGAAACCATTCTCCCAGTTACTACAGGGAACTGGGATTCAGGTTTCTTCTCCACTCCAGGCTGGTCATGTCCACTAAGACACACAGGTATCAAAACCACTCTTTGCATTAGGCTTGCCCAATAAATACAGGAAAGACTTCCTTAAAATGCTCAACATCTTAGTCAACAAGTGAGTCATTGCAGGGAAATGGCCAGTTAAGGACTGCCTGGCATCCCTTTATTCCAACAGAGCAATCATATTTTAGGAAGAGCAGAACCTTGTATGTCTTATGGAAGTTTCAGCTTCCAAGTAAGTATGATCCTAAAATACCAGAATGACAAAAAATACTGCTGAGGGAAACACAAAAAGTCACCATGTCATAGTATGTATTCATCAATTTGTGCAAAGTTCATTGAGTTGTAGAAAATGAAGAAATGCTATTCCCTGGTGGGAAGTTAAAGTGGTACATGTCTATTTATGGTACACACACACACACACACACACAAAATCCTGTCAATCTGTACA
Organism: Aythya fuligula; assembly: GCF_009819795.1. Classification (NCBI taxonomy): domain Eukaryota; kingdom Metazoa; phylum Chordata; class Aves; order Anseriformes; family Anatidae; genus Aythya; species Aythya fuligula. The sequence continues at coordinate 75,712,582 of NC_045593.1, read as the reverse complement.
GTGCAACTTTCATTAAATTCTTCAGTCATCCTCAGTATTTTTGGTTACAGAGAACAGAAATAGACTGCAAACTAATTAACCCATTGACTTGTTCCTCCCACTCATAATGTCTTTTGGAAACAGTAGAGGACACAAAGGGTCATCCCATATTTTAGAACTTAGTATACTGCTCATATTCTGGGATGTTCTTTGGTTACCTTGGGGTGGTTGTTAAAAAAAAAAAAAAAAAAAAAAAGCTCTAGAAATGCAAAACATTAAACTAACCTTCAGTCTCAGAGAGTTTATGTTCATTTTATGGAAATATTTAATCTTCTCTTAAATAAAACATGAGCTGGTACTGTTATGATTGTCATAAGCACTTCATTAAGTACACTCTTGGCCATCTTTAATGTAATAGAAATTGTTTGCAAAGGGACTAAATTAGTTAGCATTTATGTGCTTAAGTTTTGCTGTGCAAACAATTTTCAGTTTCTTGATCTAACAAAAAATAGAAGGAAAAAAGCTGTAACAAAGTTACTTGTGAAGAAATTTTGGAAAAGTTTTAATTGAATGAAAGAAAATTCAGTTCCAAAGTACAATATTAAAATATCAATTTAAAATGTTCTTTTAAATATTTAATTCATTAAATTTGATTAACGATAGACACAAAAATGGGAACATCACTTTTATTCAGTTCAATAAGCTGGTATTTTTAATTTTTTCCCAAGACTCGTCCAGCTAAACTCTATGTTGCAACTCTATGCAACTCTATGCAACTCTAGTTGTATATGACTCTAACCATACTGATGTTTATTGAATACCTGTCATTTCTCCAGCAGCATGTGCCAACAGCGGCTCACCAGTGCCAGGTTGCATGAAAACCCTTCTGTCTCCTATTCTCCAAGGGGCTCCCTTAGATCAACCACTCACCATACCCAATACACTGAAACCCAGTCTTCTAGTTACCCAAGAAAGAATTTCATATTTCTTTCTCTGGATTTTGAAGAAACCTTTCTGTTCTGAATCACAGCCCTTCAACTCAGTGGGGGGTGAGTGGATATTCATAGGTATGTCAGTGCTTTAGCCAAAGACCCGTGTCACCTACAAACTATGTATGTACTCACCAGGATAAAATAAATATTACCTTACCTTGACCTTGAATATAGGTATACTAAAATGATGTAACAATAATATAAACATTTTTGGTAATATTGTGAGCCAGCCATGATTTGAGACAAGAAAGTGAGCAATGCAATCATCCAAAAGGCAAAGGTTGGTGAAGTTGCACAAAGGAGGCACCCAGGTATGACAGGTGGTAAAAGAGGGCAAGATTAGCCACAGGGGGCTCGAAATAGGCAGAACACAATACCAAATACACAAGGAGGATCAATAGGAGTACAACAAAATCAGAATAAGCAAAGCAGCAAGCAGAAGAGACACTACTTACAATTAACTGTGTGCAATTTACTATACAATTGCTTAAGATTAATAGTTTTGTAATGTGTACAAGTATAGACTGATACTGTGTAACACTCTCCATCAGAGCCAACTCCACTTCCAATGAGAAAGAACAATGAAGTTTAAAACTAGCCTGATTTGGCAGGCAGCCTTTTGTACAGTAAAATTGGCGGGAACTTGCTATTGTTAAAGTATTCAAAACTCTTCTTCAAGGATCACAGTGCTCTCTTCAGTTTCTGATCACACACAAGGTTTAAACTAGTCCTTAATGGAATATATAATAAACACAGTAATTCATTTGTCATCTGTCCTCTATTTAAAAAGTTTTGGTTTCCATGTAGTGCCTCTCGCAGGAGGCCAACTCCTGGCTCCACACAGGACCACCCAAAATCATACCCTATGTCTGAAAGAGCTGTCCAAATGCTTCTTGAACTCCAGCAGGGCTGGTGCCATGCCCACTGCCCTGAGGAGCTTGTCCCCGGTGCCTGACCACCCTCTCAGGGAAGAACCTTTTCCAGCGTGACCCTCCCCTGTTGCAACTTTATGCCATTCCCTATTTTCTTGTTACTAGTTGTCGGGGCTAGCAGCCCCAAGCCGCTAGCCAACATCTAGCTTCCAGCAGACTGCTGATAGTTCCTCACCAGCAGGAAGGACCTCTGTGGTGGCAGAGTGGCTTAGCTTTGTCTTAACCAGACAGTCAAACTATAAACCGCAGTAAGCTTCCTGTTCACCTCATATGGAACAGAGAAACTATTCTTAATCTGTGAATTTCAGTCAGCACTCAGAACGTGTGTTTTGGAAAGAAATCCTCATACTGGCATGGTCTCACTGCATGAGTATAAACCAAGCAAATACAGAATCCTTGTTAAGTAAAGCATTGTCTTATAACAATACACGGTATATCAGGCATGTAACCTGTGAGGGGGAGTTTCAGTGCCTTTTCAATAAAATTTAGAGTTCAAGTGCGTATGGGCTCTCTACAAAGCCCTGTGTGGGAGGACTAATTCTCAGCAACAGCTAAGTACTTCAGTAAGAGGTAACAACAATTCTTCCTTAACCTTTTCCGTCCTTCAATTTCTTTCTTGGTAAATGGCTATAATATATATTGCCTAAATCTGACTGAATACTGGAAGAAGTAATTTAAGTTACTATTAAGAGCAAATACTGTATTTGTTAATGCCATGAAACTGCTCTTAAATGGGGTAATCCCACTGTTATGAAACAGAGGTAGCAGATATTCACAGTACGCTTTAATATGTCTGTAATTATTTTGTACATGGGGGCTCTAAAATTTACTCTTATTGAAAACAGGAGCAGGAAGAAAGTCATGCATACCAGTATGCATGCATATACACCCCAAAGAAGACATTTTAGCTGGAGAAACCACTCTCACTAAACTCCTTCTGTTCATGTTGACAAAAGCAACAAAATCTGAGCAGCTGAAACACAAATACTAGCAGCCATACAACACCTCATGTCCCAGTAATACATGACCTCCTCTACCTAAATCCGTAAACAATTTAACATTACATCATAACAGTAATCTACATCAGATAAATATTCTGAACCTGCTGTTGTGTACTTTTTAGCAGGAAGACTCAGAGCTGCATAATGGTAGAAAGCACATCCTGGAGCAATGCAACTTTATTACCAAGATTCATTAATAACGTTTAATATAGTATTTTTCTAAGTAGTGTTTTATCATCCATAAAATTTTCAAGCTATAACTGATATATTAATAAATATTTTCCTCTCACTCATCCTTTGCTCAGCCATAATGAGTTCAAACAATTGGAGCAACACAACAACAGAAACCTCTAATCTTTAATATGCACAGAACTAAAATACAAAGCCTCAAATCACAGAACACTACTAGTTCTGCAGAAGAGGTTAGATTTTGCAGAAATCCAGAGCATTTGGTGAAATTTATCTGGGAATGATGATAAAGATGTGTATTCATTTCTATATATTAAAAAATATATATATAAAATGGGGGAGAGGGGGGGGGCCTTGAAAAGAAACAGAAATGAGTGAGAAAGCTTTATGTAAATGAGGGATTTCCAGGTTACTTTAGGATGATGACAGTAACATATAGAGTATGCTTTTCAAGAGAAACAGATGAGGTCATGAAAGAGATACTTCAAAAACTAGGCCTTTTTCTTTTTTAGGCAGTCCACCCAGTGGAGGCACTTGTGATAAGGGAAGTGCATTTTCTGTGTCTAGTGGAGACAATTCCAGAAGGGTGAAACACAGTGCAGAAAATATCAGCATCTGTCCACAGGCTCTAAATATGCAATTCACTTAAAAGTGTTAGTGTGATCCAAAAAGTCTTATTTTGAAAGGGACTTGGCATCTGTGGAGTTTAAAATACAGTGTTTCTGTCAAGTGCTTAAGCTTTTTTTTTTTTTTTAAAGCAGACCTTCAGTGAAAACAGAGCTTACAGAATTCAATTTTTATTTTTATGCTTTAAGCTGCATCTCAGAAAGGCTCCACATACCTAGTAGGGTATCCTTTCTTAACTGAAGTGCATTTTGCATAGTCAACAAAACACCTTGATGCTAACAGAAACTGGGACATTGACCAAGGAACATACTGTGGGATTCATCACATAAGAGACATGCAAGTTATTATCATACCCTTCTTAACAGATCTAGCTGAAAATTTTCACTGAACTTGCTGTATCAGAAAATTTAGTTTGGTGAAAATCAAACTGTTTCCTGGGTATGTTCTGATTTTCATTAAACATTGTCAGTATACTGAGCCAATTTTATATCACAGCAAAGTATTCCCTTCTGAATACTTTGACAACAGCTCTCAAAGAAGGATTGGAAACAATGTTTGCTAAAGCTATTTTGAATTTCTTACCCCTTGAGATCATGGAATTATAGAACTTTCATGGCACAACACATTGCAGAGTTGCTTCTGTTTCAAATACTGTTGACAAAGGACTCTGAACTTCCAGAAAGTGACCTGTGCTCTGAAATCTGCCTTTTTTTTTTTTTTTTTTTTTTTTTTTTTCCTGAAACAACTGATTTACTCATAGAAGAAGGATCCAGAAACCCACTAAACAAGATGTTTTCATGTGGCATTACTCTGGTACATGCTGAACATTGGTGTATTGCTTTCACAAAAGGAACTTTATATCAGGTACTTTTGCAAATGGCAGTGGAAGAAGCCCATGAGGAAAGATGTAATTTTTTTAGGAAAAGAATGGGTTTGTAGGTTTACTCAAACATTATGTAAACAATACTCATAACTCTGCTTAGATGAGGAACCTGTGCAAACAGTACCATGTCTCTTTTTGCTCCAAATGAACAGTGACTTCTGAATGTCTGGTTCTATTTCTTTTGCAAGTGTCAATTGAACTACAAAATGTTTCAAGTGTTTCACTCAAAAGTGTTTCACTTACACCTCAGTGTTGAACAAATAGCCACCATCATTAAAATAGATTAGAAGTTGACTATGAAATGAATAGTAACAGAAGGTCTGACTATCCAGAGGTAGTCTCCTCTAGACTACCACTGCCACAAAAAATACAAAGCATCTCTTTTCACTCCCCACACAGCTCCATTTGAAATTTCATTAGCACCCACCCTCAAAAACTGTGAGATCAACACCTGTGATGCACTTTGTCTTTGATGTAGGATCTAGCAACGGCCAGTGCTGCATGGGGATGTCTCTCTGCTCTGCTGATCGCTTCCAAGAACATCAGACATTCCATCTGACACATGGTAGCCAAGCTTAGCCTGGCTGACAACCAGATTCATTAGAAAAGAGCAGGAGGTCATCAAGAAGCTGTCCCACTGGCCTCCTGCTGCAGTGGGGAATTAACAGGAGCCAGGAATGAAATCGCAAAAAGTTAGGATTTCAGTGGTATCATATCTTTTTCAGCATCTTCGTCTATCGCTTTCTCTACACTCCCCCCATGTGGCTAGCACCGTTCACTGCATGACGTGTTAAGCCAGTAAATTTAAATTCACAACTGAGACAGTAACAGCGCACTGTCAGTTACAGAAACTCCACTCTTGGGAGCCAATTAAATGCCCATCCAGGAGCCTCTGTCTGTAGGTTCAGTGCCCTAAGACCAAGTCAGAGACCAAGAAAAATAATACCAGGAAGTCAATAACTGTAACTGCTTAAAGCCTGTGATTTTTTACTTTGTACTTTTTTTTTTTTTTTTTTTTTCTAAAAGAAACCTTCCCATTTCATGGATGATAACTATTCAAATTCAGGTAACATTAAGTTCAAAACATTAATTGGATAGTTTATGAGGTAGGCTCTCTTTAATATCCATACTGAATCTCAAGTATTTCTCTGCTACATCTCTTTAAGAAGATGAAGTGCTAGAAGATATTCATTGCGATTTTATCTGACTACCAGGAATCTACTTACAAGGAGGTTAGTATCCCCTTGTACCTCTATGGATAAATATGGACTACCTGAATTGCAAGCTGCTTTTGACCAGAAAAGGTTTTTTTTCAACATTGTTTTGCATTTCCTTTTGATTCTCTATATAGAAAATATCCTATATCTTCCAGAAGAGGAAAAGGAAAGGAAAGGAAAGGAAAGGAAAGGAAAGGAAAGGAAAGGAAAGGAAAGGAAAGGAAAGGAAAGGAAAGGAAAGGAAAGGAAAGGAAAGGAAAGGAAAGGAAAGGAAAGGAAAGGAAAGGAAAGGAAAGGAAAGGAAAGGAAAGGAAAGGAAAGGAAAGGAAAGGAAAGGAAAGGAAAGGAAAGGAAAGGAAAGGAAAGGAAAGGAAAGGAAAGGAAAGGAAAGGAAAGGAAAGGAAAGGAAAGGAAAGGAAAGGAAAGGAAAGAGGTATCTCAGAGAAAACATGATAAATTCATCATTTTACAGAAAGTATAAGTTTTTCTTCAGGGTTAAAGGTTGTTGTTGACCTCAATATTTTAAAACTGTACATTTACTTTCTACTACTTTGTCTTCTGATGTTTAATACACTTAGTTCTTCAATGATATAATAAACTACTGCCTTTCAATAACTTGGTAGTATAAACGGTACAGTAGATACAAATCTTTTTATAAAATGGAAGTTAGAAACATAGTGTCAAGTCATATGGTTTTAGGTTATTCAAAGCCAAACATCTAGCAAAACAGTAAATAGCATGTATATGCAACAACTGATATATATGTATATATATAAAATGTAAGACAAATGTGAAGTTACTAGTTCTTAATATTGCACGGTACTTTGATGCACACCATAAAACACTGGAGTTTAGGATTCCATAACTGCATAATTGTCTAACATTGAAAATCTAATACCTTAAAACAACTGTTTCCATGTGAAAAAATGCTCAAAGAAAGTGTGGAAATGCTACAGCTAATGCTATGCTGTAATAGCTAGTGCAATATTATCATCTGCAGGGTCTAATCCTTTTAAATAATCTAAAATCTCTTTACTAAATTTCCTAGTTTTATATTAAGAAATGCCTTTCCAACCATTGAAGTAGTATGAATATCAAAATACAGGTTAAAGCACAGAGCAATGGCATTTAGCAGTTTAGAGGAGTAAAAACCAGTGATAAAATAATAATAATAATAATAATAATAATAATAATAATAATAATAATAATAATAATAATAATAATAATAATAATAATAATAATAATAATAATAATAATAATAATAATAATAATATCTTTATTTTAAGGATTTGGCAGAGGACTGAGATCACTTTTCTTACAGAGAAAAAAATAAATGAATAAACAATGAACCCTTCAGTGGTTAAAACTGATCACTAATATGATTTTTGTTCTTGACCAAATAAGAGCAATTTTACAGGATGTTGTAATATTTTTCTCAGCTGCTCAGTGACTATTCATAGGGAAAAAGACTATGTGTACCTACTTCAGATTCATAAAAAGATACTAGATATTAGAGATGTCTCCTGCTTTTAGAATTTAGAGAAATTAGTCGACCAAGACTTTTTTTAAATATATGTGTATACCTACTTAACTGCAATACTTTTCTTCATCCAGTACATGCCAGACCAGACTTTTCTCATCTTCTTTTTTAAACAGATACATTTTAACTGATCAGGGTAAATAAAAAAGCACAAGACTTGCTTCATTACAATGAGACTTTCCAGTCAAATCAACAGGGATGGTTAGAAAAAAAAAAAATATATATATATATCATAAAATGTTTCATGTTTCAGGAATTAGTTTGTTCCACATTTGAATGAAATCCGGAGGTTTAGATTCTTGTCAGAGCAAAATAATCAGATAGAAGCAGGCACAACTGCAAGATTTTGCATTGTTGATACACTCACAAGTTTAAATTGAAATGTATTTTCAGCCTATGATATAAGAAATAAATGAGCCAGCTTGTACATCTCAAGAGTTACAACATGCTCTCAACAGTAGACATTCTCAAACTTCCCTGTCCCTACACTATGTTTAGATACATGTACAATGATGATTTTCAAGATTACAGTAATACTTTGCCATGATTTCATGATGTTAGAAGATCATTAGATGAAGAATAATCAATGTGGTCTGCTAATGAGAATAAATTAAAAGAGTGGGAAAGGTGGGTTTCCTTCATAAAGGTCTGGAAGTGTTTTGCCAAAATGAGTTATCTCTACTGAGTCACTGCCTATAATAGTCACTGCCTGTAACCCACATGGTTACCAAAACAAAGCTCTTAGCATATCGTTACTACTCAACAACTGCACAACATGATTACTGATTCTATTATGACACAGAGCATCAGTGAAGCAAAATCTGACAGAGTAATACAAAAAGAAAAAATGTTAGCATGTTACAAAGTGCTGTGAAAAGGGAAAGACAGTATCTGCAGTTGACTGTGTAGGACTGTGCAAGACTATGTATCCAGCAGATGAGGAAAATTATTCTTATTTATGAATAAAACAACACCTGAATGAGAAAAAAATACGACAAATTAAAGGGAACACTTTGGATTCAGAAGCATAATTTATAAAAATTTCAATTAAAAATATTTAAAAACATTTTAAAAATCGTTAAGAGAAGCCTAAATATTATTTATTTTCATAAAACAACATAAATGAACACTTATTTATACCGAGTTTCTTTTTAAAGATAAGTTTAAAACAAATGTAGAAATGTATGTGCTGTAAATTTATTGAAAGAAAACTCCACCTTAACCAAGAAAAAATTATACCCTTTCAAAAAGCCTTGATGCTGTCCATAAATAACGAGTATTTTAAGAGCAGGCTTATGTTTCTAATGATTTTAATAATAAATTACTTTCCCTATTTTTCTATTTCTTTTACAGTATCCATAAGATAAGATTTGTTCACCTCCCAGCAGTAGGTCAATATCCATTAATGTTAGTGGACATACTACACAGGAACTGATAGAGAAGTATATTTATGGCACAACTCCTTTGGGCACAAAATTTGGCACAGATTGTTCCGACAGGAAGTGTCACATTTCCACCACTGCATACAGTCCCTCAGATTAATGGTGTGCCACAAGACACCTAATTCAGTCATTTTCTAGTGTTCCCTGATATTCAGTGTAACCTACTTTGTGTCTCATCTGTCAACTCAATTAATTAGTATTATTTTAGAGACTTCATACTCATTCAGAGCTCGTTTCAATTACCACTGGCCTTTTCACAACTTGTCAGCAGCTCAGTTCCAAACCACCTTCTCCTGTTACCATTTCTTTCTGCAGCTGACTGTATTTTTTCATGGAAGAGAGATGTTCTGAACATCCTTAATTCCTACCTCTTTATGCTGTTGGCATAAACAGCAAGCTCTCCAGGACAAACACTTTGGGCCACATCTTTAGTGGATATAAATCTCCAAGCTTCTATTGACTTCAGTGTAATTAGAGATTTACATCTGCTCAGAGTGTGTGTATATGAGTTTAACACAATCTATCAGCATGGATCTGTATCCATTTAAATTTGTGGCAAGTTAATTGATGAGGAGTCAAGCTTTAAATAGATGTCTGCTTTATTAGAAGTAAAGCAAATTGGCTGAAATACCATGTAATATGAAATATACCTGAAATATATGTTCTACCCTCAGCTGAGCTGACCGTTCATGAATTGCCACCAAGTGAATTTTATGATACCAGGGAGACTTTTCACATAAAAGGTAGGTGCTTTACACAACATATTTGTTATTATATTTGCCATATAATAGCATATGAATATATCATACTAATGTCCCTTATTTTTCTGTTTCAATAGATTAAAATATGCAGTGTATGAAATATGACTCAGAAATGATTTTTTTTTCCAACACAGAGAATTTTTATCCTGATCTAAAATTACTGTTGATAACACCAATTATTTTGGGGGTTTATTCAATTCTGGTGAACATCACAGATACTGGAATTGCAGTTAGCTCTCATGCACGCCTGGAGGAAACTAGAATTTTGTTTCCTTCAGAATGAGACACAAGAGGACCTGAATCATCTGGATGTCAGTGTAGATATGTCCATTTAAGTAAACAGCAAGTCAGCTATCCAGCCTCTACAGAGCTATTTAAGGAGCACAGATAAGTGAAAGATTAATACTAAAGGAGGCTTGTCTGGAATCTGAAATGTGGGAAATAAAATATTGAGAGACTAGTTTTCTTATATATCAATCAATCTCCTATCAGATTACATACTTAAAAGGGCCACACATATCTCAGAGGGGGTGGAGGGGAACATATTATCTAGGTAAATTTGAGAAATAGTGCTATGAACAGTGAAAGAAATAAAGGCTGTTTAAATGCTAAGAACTAAAAAGGAGAAGGCCCTTTCATGAACAATGATAACAGGACAGTAGAACAGATGTCACAGAAGATCAATGAAAATGAAACAGTAATTCTGGTGCTGAGTCATCTGCACTATTGGGAGGATTTTTGTTCCACTCAAGTCCTGCTTCAGTGCCTTCAGCACTGAAACTCAAAATGGTATAAATTGAATCTGTTTGGTTTGCCTTTTTATTTTCAGCCTTAAGCTTAAGCTGCCTTTAAGGACCTATTTCTCCTTGGAAGCACTGGTTTCTAAACTACCTCCATGGCTGATCCAAAGCAGTTAGAAGTAGATCCCCTAGAATATTGTTGTCTTGTATGTAATTATCCTACATTGACTGTTGTATTGTAACTGACATAACTGTCCTGTGGGAATATATGTTAGCTTGGCCCAATACCACAACTGTCTTTTCTGTGTGATTATATTGTTTTGTGCCAAGAGGCATTTCTATGAACTCAAGCAGAAAGGAGAACTGCTATCCAAGACAGGTCCATCACTTCAGAGCCAAAGACAGAACTGTTGGCTGCTACTTCCTGCCAATCTTGAAACTTGCTTAAAAAGATTTGAAAAAGTTGCAGGAAAAAAAAAAAAAAAAAAAAAAAAAAAAAAAAAAGAGCAACTTATTTTCTTCAGGAAAATAAAAATAAAAATTAATAGGTGGTTAAAAATCAGACTGAGGTCATGTGATCATGTGAAACAAGCCTCCTTCTTTAGGTATTACTATGGGGTAAAAAGATTTAAAATAAACGTGCAAAGTAATGTTTTAAAATAAGTATGAAATTGAAGATTCAAATAATTTTTTTCCTAACATTTCACTGAGATAAAAAATTTCATAAAACCACATATGTTTCAACAAGATCTGTTGTGACAGTGTCATAAAATCTGCTCTTGTGGGTTAGCGCCATTAGGCAGCTCAGTCCCACACAGCCACTTGCTCATTCTCACAGTGGGATGGGGGTGAGAATCAGAAAGACAAATATGAAAAAACATATGTAGATATAAAGATGGTTTACTAGGTAAAACAAAAGCTATGCATGCAAGCAAAGTAAAACAAGGAATTCATTCACTGGTTCTCAACGGCAGGCAGGTGTTCGGCCATTTCTGGCAAAACACGGCTCATCACACTTAATGGTTTCTTGAGAAGACAAACAGCTTAACTCCAAACACCTTCATTTTAACACATAACACCCCCTCCACCTTCTTTCCCCCAGCTTTTACTGCTAAGCATGCTGTCCCATGGCACGTAATATCTCATTGGTCCCTAAGAACCGCTTTGCAACAGCTAAAACATCAGTGTGTTAACAGTATTGCTTTGGTCACAAGTCCAAAGAATGTGGCCAAAAATTCATGTGAACTATTATGAAGAAAACTAACTCAAAAGCAAAACAACAACAACAAAACTAACTCTAACCCTGCAAAAACCAGTAAACCTGCCCAGACCATCTAGAAAGCATGAGCAACTTGTAAACCCAACATTTTCAATCCAAAAATGGACACAACCTTCTAAAGACTGTAGATTTGATACATCATGAAGTAAAGTTCAAATCCTCAAAATGTTTTCATGAAAACTAAATCACCACTTTTGAGTTTCAAATTCCTTTTTCATGTATACTTTGCTACAACTGTTAATGAAATTACTACTATTTTTAGCACAGTTTTTGTTACAAAAGCCCCAGAGACAGGACTAACCAAGCTCTGTGAAATATAACATAACATAACATAACATAACATAACATAACATAACATAACATAACATAACATAACATAACATAACGCAGGAATAGTCAGTAATCTTTAGAAAATTAGGCCTGTAGTGCCATGAAGCAAATAAAATCTGGAGTGATAAGAACTGGAGGAACAACTTTGGGAAGAACAGGAAAGGGGCTAAGATGAAATTAGACTTAAAGATAGGTAAAAGAAGTACATAGAACATTTTCTCACAATCTTTCTCCAACTTCAAGAGAACATTTTCTCACAATCTTTCTCCAGCTTCAAAAGATTAATTGGATTTACATGACCAATAAATAAATAAATAAATAAATAATCTTTCTTCTCTCTCAATTTTTGATTATTAAAGATCTATAAAAGTTTTTAAAAGGTAAATACACAGAACTGCCCAAGTGCACAGTATACATTGGCATAACATACCAAAGGGAATTCAGGCAACTTAAAGACTTGCAACCCTTCAAAGCAATGGGGGAGAAAAGATGAGTGTGAGGGTCTTACTGACATATAAAGTCTTCTGAGCTTTGTAAGCATGGCAAGTGAGATCCCACTGGCAGTGCTGGCATTGCCTGTTCTCAGAGCACTGTCCCCAACCTGTCAGACCCTTCATGTCAGCCAGTGACCACCACACAGATGTGAAACAGATGTTAAAAAATTTTAAAGACATATTTTGATAGATTAGCAGATTGCCGTGTGGCAAATGGATAGTGCGTGAGGAACTAAATTCTGTAAAACTATTTTTGGGCTCAGAAATACTATAGTAATTGCTAGGTTGAATTCCTCTTTATGTCACCCAAAGAACCTCTGTATTGACATTATGGACTTTCACAAAAGTAATCCATTAGTTCTTCAGTTTCTGATTAATGCTTTTCTCACATAGTCATCCATGTTAATAGCTCTAATTGACTTAATCAGAAGTATGCCTTACCATCGACAAAAACATTGCTTTGTTAATCCAGAGCAAAGCCAATCAAAACTGAGGCTTTTTTGTCAGTTTATGCTTATTCTTTTTGTTTGGATTTAACATCCCACATAATTACAACATATTCAATAGCCATACACAACTAGTTCTTTAAATGTGTGTTAAGAATCACACAATATTATTAACTGCAGGCTTGAGTTTAACATATGCTGCGTAAAACTTCTATTTCTTCCCTTTTGTTTCCCTCCTGTTTTTGGCTATTCTTCATCTAAATGAGCAGAAATGTAACTAAGATTGTATTTCCAGAGTCTGCTTTAAAGGAAGAATTCTACATTAGAAAAAAAGCAAGTATTAAATGCCATGTATTCAACCCATTCAGCTGGAGGGTGAGAGACTTGGTGTTACAGACTACCATAGTCCTGTCTTCTAGCACAGTTCAGTATCCTTTTGTGCCACCTCCAGAGAGGCATAGCCCCAATACTGGATGAAGAAAAGAATCTGAGCGTATATAAACAACATACTCAAAGAATTGCCTTAAGTAACTTTTGAACTACTGGAACTCATATCATCTCCTCCTTTGATGTATTTTAGAAAATCATAACTATCATTATGCTGTAATGATATGTCAATAGTTTAATATAACACACATTGGATAGGCAAATTAACATGACAGAAAACTCTGTAATTCTGATGTTTGCCAATATTTTGTTGTTTGATCTAGTAGCAAAAGGGGTGTTTCTCACTATATATTACTGAATATTATTACTGAATATTATTTCCATTAATGATGGGGAGAATTGGAGAGAGGGGGGTTAGTGAGGAGGAGTGAAGGGTGGAGAAAGAAGGGTGTTTGCTTTGCATCTATAACTACAGAAGATGGATATTGACAAGTCCCAACACCTTTCATTCTCCCGCATTTAATCCTAATTATGCACAAAACATGTAGAAATCTTTTGATACTAGAAGATTGTTGCTGAGTAACCAGCAGCAGCAGAATGGTCTCCCAGATGACCAAGAAAAACAGGGTGCTGAGTTCATATACCAAATCTGAAGAATCTTTCTTTGTACCTGAGGAATAAATTCCCCGCATCACTCTCTGTCCCCTTATTAAAAGATACAGCTCTTTGACACATCCTAGTAGATGTGTATTACTATTATTACTACAATTTCTGCCCTTAGTTTATTTCTGTCAGTCTTATCATCCAAGATAAGACAAATAGCAAGTTTCCTGTTTCAGCTAAACTCAAGAGAAAAGTCACAGAACAAACATCTGTCTGGCCCGAAAGCCCTATCCATTATCTTAACAATGGAGGTAATTCTCAAACTAAATAAAAGCACAAGAAGCTAATGCCCCACTCAGTCACCAGCTGCCATTACAAACACATAAACACTAAATATACCGAGAGCCATTAGTAATAGCAGTAATTAGACAAGTTAAAATTATATTGTTTTTCTGTGCTATAACTTTTACAATATGTAAGATCTTCTTCTTCCTTCCATGCTGGATACCAGGCTGCACACCCACACATGCAATTCCTCTCCGGTCCTCACTTCTACAAGAGAGGGGTGAGTTGTCTGATTTTCCACTAGTTCACTTTTCTGTTTGCATTAACATCAGTAAGATCATGCAAACTCATTTTCAGATTAACCACTGAAAATATTTCCATGGGAAATATTTTTAAGTAACTGGGTGACACACAGAGCATCCACCCAGCCTCACATTGTTCAGTCAATTACATACATACATAATCCTTAAGTTCAATGAGCATTACCAGGTTTGAAAAGTTAAGGAGTCATAAATTCAGATGTATCCCCAGTCTTACCTCTGTGACCCACGTTTGTAATTGATATTCACAACACTTAATAGGTGCTCTTTATCAACTTTAATAAAAAAAAATATTTATATGACTTTAGAAGAAAAGTGAAGCCCTAACACGCTGAAAGTCTCTCATAAGACCATGGTCACATATGATTTCTCCACTGTTTCCTTAATCTGTGTTATTTAAAATAGCTGATTATGTCTATATTTTCATATTTGCTAAGTCCTCACTAGCTCAGTTGGAATAATTAACCTTACCCCTAATTTACCCATGTGTAATTAGAGCAGAATTTTCCATGTGTGCCTTACGCTTCCTGACAAATTTAAAAGAAAACAAACAAAGAAAAAAATCCACTTGATAATGAAAACTTAAACAGCAGCTGGTAATCAAGAGGATATGCTCAATTTGCCTAGAACCTTTGGGTTGCAGCTAAACATAATCTTCAGTAATGCAAATGCAGTATCCTTGCCTGTAGCTGGAAACAGGATTAATTTTAGGGTTCCATTAAATACAGAAGTAAATTAAAGCCTAGCATAACTCCAGCTACATCTTCTCTATTCCTGCAGCCTCAGTCTTTTATTTTCTAACCTCCCATTCTCCATACTTCTGCTTTCTGGGATTTGATATTCACCAGCATCTTACATAAAGAGCTACTTCTGCCTCAGGAGCCCTTGGGAACTACCAGTCAACTGCCTGAGGAAACCCCAAATCTTCCTGCTGAATTCACTCTTCTCTGTTTTTTATCAAGCAGTCCATTTCCCAAGGCTCTATTTCCTCCAGCAACTAGATCTTGCCTTTCTAAGGTTACACAGGGAAACAAATCTGCCCTTTGCCACAAGCCTTGTCCCCTTCAGCACTGTCTGTATTTTCACTGCATGCCCCAGGCTCCAGTCCTAAATGCAATGTTTGTCAAGATGTTTTTCAAAGATGTGTACAAGACAGGAAAAAGAGAACAAATAATTCCACAGACATTTTTGGAATATTGCCCTTTGAGAATGAAGACAGTTTGAAATTCAATTAATTGGAGTTTGATTTCTCATTCAAATTGGCTAGTAAAGAACTGCCTTATTTCACTGACAAGTATGTCTGTCATGGATCAGTACAAAGGTACAGAAACTGTCAAGCTAGGTGTGAAGCTCAGGAGACTCTCAGACAAATTCACGTTCATGAAGAGTTCATAGGAACAGTACACATCAAAGTCTTATTTCAATCTTCAAAGTTAAATGCTTGTGTTTGGAGGCTCACTTTCTTAACAAGCATACATTTTACGTCTTTGTGTATAAAGTAATTTAGCATTTTTAAGTCAAGATGTAGTAGAATGGCTCAACTTTGTCAGCTGGTATAAAGTGTTTTCACGGCTAGTAATGACTATTCCCTGGCCCTACTATCCATACAAGAAAAGTCTAGATATTTAGCTGTTTGACAAAAGCATACAGTGAAACAGTCATTTCAAGTGAGGAAAATTTAAACTGTATTTATTAGGTTTACATTGCAAGATTTTGGTAGCAAGGGGGCTGGAGACATACAGAGCCCAGAAGATGTCTCATGTCAGAGAAAAGCCAGCTCCAGATGGCTACAAAAAGGACCTGTTGCTGGCCAGATCTGAGCCGTGAAAGATGCTGGCTGTGCTTCTAGAAGACTGTGTTTAAGAAAATGAAAAGCTGTTGCTCAACAGCAGCTGGGTCAGAGAAGTAAGGACGTGGGAGAGAAGTAGGCCTGCAGCCCCCAAGAAGAGGCAGGAGGGCAGGAGGTGCTTCAGGCATGCAGCACAAGTTCCCCTGTGGCCTGTGCAGGGAGAGGCCCCTGGTGGAGCAGGCTGTCCCCCTGCAGCCCATGGGTCCCACATAAAGCAGATCTCCACACTGCAGCCCATGGAG
Organism: Aythya fuligula; assembly: GCF_009819795.1. Taxonomy (NCBI): domain Eukaryota; kingdom Metazoa; phylum Chordata; class Aves; order Anseriformes; family Anatidae; genus Aythya; species Aythya fuligula. The sequence continues at coordinate 75,696,044 of NC_045593.1, read as the reverse complement.
GAGCCCCCAGTAGAGCAGGTGGATGTGGCCTGGAGAGCCCCTGCAGGAGCAGGCCCCGGGCTGGAGCTGCAGCCCGTGGAGAGGAGCCCACACAGGAGTCTGGGGATCTGGGGGGAGCTGCCACCCACACATGGGGGACCCGTGCTGGAGCAGTTTGCTCCTGGGGGATGGATGGACCCCGTGGTACGGAGCCGTGTGGGAGCAATTTTTGAAGAGCTGCTGCCTGTGGGCATCCCCCACAGCCTCACTTCAGGAAGAACGGCATCCCACGGGGAGCAGGAAGGACCCCATGGGGAGCAGGGGCAGAGAGTGACCATGAAGTAGTAGCAAAGACAAAGTGTCAGGGTGTGACCGCAGCCCCCATTGCCCACTACCCTGTACCACTTGGGGTGAAGAGGAAGTGTAAGATGGTGGTTGGGGGGAAGTTTGTAGTTTGCTTTTAGTTTCTCAGTGTTCTAGTCAACTAGTGATAGGCATTAAACTGCATTAATCTCCCTTATGCTGCATCTGTTTTGCCTGTGATGGTGACTGTTGAGTGATTTCCCTGTCCTTATTTCAACCCAGGAGCCTTTTTTCACCATATCTTCTCCCCCTGTCCTGCTGAGGAGGAGGATTGAGAGAGCAGCATGATGGTGCTTACCTGCCCATTGGTGTTAAACCACCACCTTCATCAAGGGCATATTTTAACAGAGAAGCATATTAACCAGTAGAACAACTAACTAGTTGGAATTATCATGGAGAGCATCCCATTCCTTGGTATTTTAAAAATCAAGAGCAGATATTTTTCTATAACATATGCTCTAGTTCAAGAAAAGGTAATTGGAATTGGCACAAGAATCACTTTGTGAAATTCTGAGGTTTATTTTATATGGAAAGCTAGACATGCTGATCATAATGGCTCCTTCTGGCCCTAAAATCTATGAATCCATTAAGTCCATGGAACAATGCCAGTTTGTACCCAGATCATAATGTGAATTTGAAGAAGACAGTCCCATAGTGCTGCTACTTTGCATTAGCTATTACAATCACTGTAGTATATTCATCATTTAGTAGATAACAAATATAAACTCAGCTTCTCAGATTACTGCAGAGGGAGCTTAGTAAAATAATATTTTTTAAAAGGCTGGGCTCAGAAAAACTATATGCTTTTCTAAAAGCAGATGTGGAAACATTAAAAAGAGGACAGAGCTGTACAAAAGGGGCAAGAGTTACTTAAGCAGAAGACACAGATAGGAGAAAAAACAGTATTTTCTTTTGTCCCTTAGAACAGGTGACTGAGCTGTCAGAACAGCCCTTTACATGAAGATGGGGGAAAACTCCTACAAAGTCCTCCAGAACTCCACAGTATGATATGAAGAGGTCGGATACCTCACTTCAATATGTTTTATCCTGCAGTCTATTATGAATAGGGCTGCACCTGAGCATTAGCAGATCTAGATTATCTCAGTCCTGAAGAGTTTTCACACTCTTCCTTTTTCTTCTCTCTGATTTTAAGGAACTTTGATTAAAAAACAATGCTTTGATGAAAGGAAACATTTTCACAAGAAGGCTGAAGACTGATGTGCAGAAATTTATTTTGCAATACTCTATTGTGCTTCTCTAACCTGATGTCCTTGTAGCAGACCTATCCTTACTCCAGGGCTGAGTTCAACAGGTGTCTCATTTTCCTTTTATCACAATGCTCCAGGCCTTGCCACATGTAGATCAAGACCTGCAGATGAGAGGTATCAAAGTGCAGTCAGAATGACACAGTCAGGCTGCAATTCAAACACAGAGCAGTGGAAGAGAAACCATGAGAGCTACTATTGTATGTAGCAAAGCAATTTGTAATTCTCTGTCATTACGTGTTATTTTCTCCAATATCTTGGCAATTGTTACAGCTTTAGTTCATGTTTTCATTAATACTGCACCCACATGCTGCCACGTTACATAGCAAAACCAATTTATTCCTGACCAGGTGTTGGGCACAATATCCCATTTTCTTTAATCTAGTCATAAAACAAAAGTAAGAGATTATGTCTGCCTTCTGCTTTCTTGGCTGCTGCACAACAGCATGAGCCCTGGCAATGCAAAGTTAACCAGTCAACAGGATGCATTGTAATTTTGCAACAAGTGTCAGCAACATTTTTGAAAGGTTACAACAGGCTCCACAGCCTGGCCTACCACATTTTCAAACTTTTGCTCCCAGGGGTTTCATGATCAGCCAGTTTCATCGTGAGTGGGTTTCTGTGACTAGCAGAGGATTAAAGCACTACTCAGCACAAGAAAGTAGGGAAGAAGCTGAAGGAACATAACTTGCAAGCACTGGGACAGGTACTCATGTTTCATAGAACTGAAAAGCTGATTGATTTCCATGGGCACTTTGCCTGAGTAACAACTGTGGAATCATGTCCACTGTGTTCTCTCTCTAGCAAGTGTTCTTAGATATGAAGAAAAAACTATGCACTGAATGGTGCAAAGTAATTATATTACAGCCTTTTTTTTTTCTTAAGGTCATTGCTGCATCTGACATTCTCAAAACTACCTTGAGCCTCCTTTGCTCCTAACAAGAACAGGCTTCCATTTCACCCTTTTGTGGTTAACAATGTCATTAGAAGTACTGCTCTCCTACCACTTCGTTCACATTTGAGCTATATAATTATCTTTTACATTTCTCATAGCCACTGAACATTTATTATGCCAGTAACAGAGCTAAATAGCTTTTAGGATAGTTAAGCTGAACCAAACCTGTTCATTTTAAGCACTCAATGAAAAGACCTACAATATTCAAACAGGATTTCATTCCTCTTCAGCCATGCAACAGCTCTGTACGTGAAACTCCGTCCTTTGCACGTACTGTTCTGACTTCCTCTACATAAGGAAAAGACAAGATTTGCTTCTTTTCTGACTTGCTTCAGGCTCTCAGTCTTGTATCTATGCATATCTTTGAATGACTCGTAACAAACATCTTCCTGAAGTAATTTTAACAATAATGTTAAGATCAAACAGTTGAATCAGGATGTTTTAATTTGTCTTATGTAACAAATGAAGTTTTTAATGCTGTGAATATTTGGTCTCACGGACATCAAAAGATGCTTTTAATTTATAACGCATTTCCTAAGTATCTGGCATCACTTACTGGAACTGTTTTAATTTGTAGGGTGATATAAAAGCCAACTAATGAGGCTACACCGGCAACTGAGCTAGCACACATACTATTGCTGTTGCGTCCTCACTTCTATAGGATTTGAAGTCTGTTATTTCATCTCTTCACTGGATAGAAAATCAGACCTAACTTCTGACACTGTCTTCACACGCCCGCTCTCAGAGTTGTGGCATTACAGTGCCATGGTTAACCATGGAAAAAGCTGGTAGCTGGGCAGTATACCAAGAAGGGGCTACCACCCGATGCTAGCTGTTTAAACAGTCACATCCCAAACCACAGGGAAGATGGAAGTGTAGGGCACATATTTGGGCCGCTGATTTCATTTCTTCTAAATCATCCAGGAGGTCTCACAGAACATCTTGTGTATAATATCAATGCCTATCAATCTTGTATATAATATCAATGCAAATTTAAGACTGTGGATGGTTAATCTCAGGAAGAGGCCAAACTCCCATCCAGCCTCCCAGTCACTCTTCAATAGGGTGTAGATAAAACAGGATAAGAAACCTCATGGGTCGTAATAAAGGCAGGAAGGTTGCTTAAGACTGACTCAGCGTGGGGAAAATTAACTTATTACTGATCAAAATCCAATACCACCTCTCCAAAGTGACCGCTTCTTGGAGAATTTTTGAACATCCTGGCCCTGCCTGTGGCACCTTCCCCCTCTGTCAAAAGTATGCACATGTGTGTCTGTGCTTATAATTGTATATCTCTATGCTAGACCTGCATATTTATTAAAGATTATGTGTATTTAAAGAATTGAAGCTGGGGGAAGGGAGGATATATGGCAGTTTCCCTGCCTGTATTAATGTCAGCAAGAAGCCATGCAATATTTTAACTGGATCATGACACACACATTGAAATTGCAGCACAAATTACAGAAAAAAATAATAATAATTCTAAAGTATCTTTGATATATTTAATGGCTGTCCTGTCCAAAACACCACCTACAATAACTAATTGTATAATTTTAGAAAACAAGCCACAAGCTGCAGACCCCTAAACATTCAGAGATACTTCAAAGGCAGTCAGCACTGACATAGGAACCTGGTGAGCACATGGGCTTTTAGAAGCAAACTCAGTCAAACCCTGTATGTCCACATAGGTACTTACAGGAGTCTGGTATTCAGCAACTGGTATCTTTTAAAAACATGCAACGATGGAAAATATGCAAAAGATCTGCAGGAAGGGGAGAAGAGTATGTCTGTGACGTGGTGTTTAGGGAGGATTCTTAAGGGGGCAGAGAGCTTTTCTGTGTAGTTGAAGACCTCTTTTTACCTGTTTTACTATCAAGAATATCCTGTAAGTCAAGGCACTAACAAATCAGTCTGGAGACCTTTGCTGGGGTGATACAAGAAGAAACCACCTGTAGCTGTACACCTACCTCTGTACCAGACTCCTAAAGGCACCTAGAGTACAGAAACATCTTCTCTTTGCTGACCCTGGTCAGCAGCAAAAATCCTCTCCAGTCATGTCTTCTTTATTTGGGGGACTTACTGCTGTACTCTGCTATAAATACGGTCACACTGGTGAGACACTCCTGGGATCAGCACAAAAAAAGAGCAGTACAAAGGAATTCCAGGCACTCCAGCCAGTAATTCCACTTTATCAAGGGGGCAACATAGATGTCTCTATGCTAATGCACGTAGCACGGGGAATAAACGAGAGGAGCTGGATACATATGCACATCTGCAGGGCTATGACCTCATTGGAATTACAGAAACCGAAGACATGATGGGATGGATCCTATGACTGGAGTGTTGAACTGGAAGGATACAAGCTCTTTGGGAAGGAGAGGCAGAGGAATAGAGGAGGGGGCACTGCCCTCCTTCTGCCTCAATGGTCATCTGGAGTGCATGGAGTTCTGCCTAGGGATGGTTGAGGAGCTAAGAGAGAGTTTATGGGTCAGGATTACAGGGAGGGCACAGACAGGTGACATTGTAGTGGAGATCTGCCACAGGCCACCTGATCAAGAAGATCAAGAAGATGATGTCCTCTATAGACAGATAGAAGGAGCCTCATATTCACAAGCCCTGGTCCTCATGGGGACTTCAGCCACTGTGATATCTATTAGAGGAACAGCACAGCAGGGCATAGGCAATCCAGGAGGTTCCTAGAAGGCACTGATGACAACTCCCTTCTCCAAGTGACAGAGGAGACAACAGGACAGATGCTATGCTGGACTTCATTCTCACCAACAACAAGGGGATGGTGGTGAATGTGAAGATCAAGGGCAGCCTTGTCTGTAGTGATCATGAAATGGTGCAGTTTGGGATCCTGAGTGCAGCAAGGATGGAGCATAGCAAGCTCACTACACCAGACTGTGGGAGAGCAGACTGTCCTCTTCAGGGATCTGCCTGGTATACTACTATGGGACAAGGCCCTGGAGAGAAGATGCACCCAAGAAAGCTGGTTAACATTCAAGGATCTCCTCCTCCAATCTCAGGAGTGATGCATCCCAACAAAGAGGAAGTCAGGCAAAAGTGCCATGGATGAACAAGGAGTTTCCATACAAACTCAAACAGGAAAAGGAGGCCTACAGAGAGTGGAAACAAGGACAGATAACCTGGGAGAAATATAAAACATTGTCCAAGCAGCCAGGGATCAGGTTAGTAAAACTAAAGCTTTATTAGAATTCTTTCTGGCCAGGGACACCAAAGGCACAAGAAAGGCTTTTATAGGTGCATCAGTGATAAAAGAAAGACTAAGGAAATTGTGGGCCCTCTGTGGAAAGAAACATGAGACTCGGTTACTCAGAATATGGAGAAAGCTGAGGTACTCAGTGACTTTTGTGGCTCAGTCTTCACCAGCAAGAGTGCTAGCCTGGTGGTTTGCTGACAACACCAAGCTGTGTGGTGCGGTCAACACGTTGGAGGGACCTGAAGAGGATTGAGAAGTGGGCCTGTACAAACCTTGTAGAGTTCAACAAGGCTGAGTGCAAGGTCCTGCGTCTGAGCTGGGGCAAACCCAAGCACAAATACAGGCTGGGCAGAGAATGGATTGAGAGCACCCCTGAGGAGGGTATTGGTTGGTGAGAAGTTCAACATGAGCTGGCAACATGTGCTTGCAGCCCAGAAAGCCAACCGCGTCCTGGGCTGCATCAAAAGCAGTGTGGCCAGCAGAGCAAAGGAGGTGATTCTCCCCCTCTGCTCTGCTCTTGTGAGACCCTGCCTGAAGTGCTGCATTCAGTTCTGGGTCCCCCAGCACAAGAAGGACATGGATGCACTAGAACATAACCAGAGGAGAGCCACAAAGATGATCAAGGGGCTGGGGCACCTCTCCTACGAAGACAGTCTGAGGGAGTTGGGGTTGTTCAATCTGAAAAGGAGGGCTGTGGCGACCTTATAGCGATCTTCTAGTACCTAAAGGGGGCCTACAGGAAAGCTGGGGAGGGACTCTTTGTCAGGTAGAATAGTGATAGGACAAAGATTAAAGGATAGATTTAGGTTAACTATAAGAAAGAAATTCTTCACTCAGAAGGTGGTGAGGCACTGGAACATGTTGCCCAGAGAAGCTGTGGATGCCCCATCCCTGGAAGTGTTCAAGGCCAATTTGGATGGGGCAACATGGTCTAGGGAAGATGGCAGAGAGTTGGAATTAGACAATCTTTAAGGTCCCTTCCAACCCAAACCATTCTATGATTCTATGATCCAGACATGTCTACAGTCCTACTTTGATAGGACTTCCCAATTAATCTCAGACAGATATGAACCAAGCTTCTTATTCAAGGTGAAGAAATGTCCCTTGCTAAAAAAGTTGCCCAGCCCTCTTGTGTGAGGTCTGCGAAGATTTGGTGACTCTTGTGGTAGAGGCACAGTTTGTGGAAGGAACAGAGAAAGTACATCAGAGACTCAGGATATTTTTCTGGTTGTCCAATAAAAAATTGGGATTCATCACCTGGTGTGCAATAAGACAACCCACACAGTAGGCTGAGATATTGTTTATATATCAGAATTGTGCAAGTCTGGGTACAAGGTGGTTTCCCACAAAGCTGGAACACCTTAGGACTTTTCATGCCACTCTTTATACAATTCAATACATTTACATCTTTGTACAGTCCTCTAGCTTCTAATTGGATACATAGTTAGCGTACTGCTGACATGACATCATCATCCTGCACATCCTCAGAGAGGAAGTGTTCCTTGTTGGGCCTGGGTCTCCCAGCCTAGGGGTGTGATTTTTACTATTATAGTGAGGATAGTTCATGGATTAGAATTAGAATACTCCCAGTCTTTGTTTTTCTGCCAAATATTCACATTACATTGATTGGTGGCGTATCCAAAGGAATACATCGGGATCTTTCCCTTAAGAATGTCAACATAATGGTCTTCCTGATCAGCAGTTCCTCAGTTAATCACCCTTTAGACATCTCCAAGGTCTGGGTCATCTTGCCCTTTCCTCAAAGTGCATTTTATCTCTAACACACAAAACACAGTTAACTATGTACTGGTATCATTATCAGTTCCTTCATGGTCTCCATATGATTCCTTTCTCTACTGAGTGAATTTGAGTCATAATTTAGGGTCCACTTCAGAAAAAGTGGACCTTAAGAAACCTCCTTAAAAAAATCCTCTGTCATTGCAGGAAAAAAAAAAAAAAAAAAAAAAAAAAAAAAAGATACAGCAGGAGCTCAATAGAAATATGTCAGCAGAATGGCTGAAGTGCAGAAGCAGTAATAAAGCTAAAGTTTTAAAATTTAAAAGTTTAAAAATTTAAAGTTTAAAAATTAAAAATTTTAAAGTTAAAAACTTTTAAATTAAACTCCTCTTAGCTGGCTGAGGATAGGCAGAGTGCTATTATGAACTCTATAATAAAGACACTGACAAACTGCAAAACAATTATGTAGTATTAAAACAATTCAAATGGTAATTCATGTCACTTGCTAAAGAACTGAAAAAACAGTTTGCTTCATACCTTCTTCCTATTCCCAAAGCTGCTGGCATCCTTTCTAGACAACACAAGACTAGGAGAAACAAGACCCAGCAGAAGACACCTCTTTCCCTACGACTACACATGAAGCAAGCACTTTATTTCACTTAAGACCAAACTGTACTTTAAATTCAGCTACCAAGTTTAGGACAGGCAATAGTCTCAATAAAGAAACCAGTTTAATATTATTTCCATTTAAAAAAGCACTTCTGTTGGAAGTGTTTTCTGTTGGAAAGATTTTACCATATGAGAATAATGTGAAAAAGGAGTATTCAGAAATCCTGAAATCATGGCCAGAAAAACGGGTACATTTTTTGTACTATAATACCAAAGGAAAAATCAGTGAATGACTGGGGCGATAAGACAGGGAAATAACTCAGAGGGACTGATTCAGATGGACCAATTCAGAATGACTAGGGAGAGGACTCAGTCAAACAGTAAAAATGGTCTTGCTTTAGAGACCCCTTAATTCCCCCCACTTTCCCCAACATTTCCAACCACTAGCAAATAGAGCTTGCTTTTGTCTGCAACAATTGTGACGTTTTGGGCTTTTTTTTTTCTTCACTCTTGTAAGAATACAGAAATCACACTGAGAATTCTTTTGCAGATACACATTCATGTCACATAATTTATTTTAAGCACCATAAAGCTTATTTGTGTTTGGAAGTTGAGAGTTTTGAAGTCAAATAGGATTCTGTAGGCTTTAGAATTTCTTTTCCTTTGGCAAGAAGTATGTTTTACAGAAAGAAAGTTGCCAAGAACCTTCTCTATTTCTTTGGTTTTATTTTATTTTTTTTTTTTTAAAGTCCAAACAGATAGCAATCACACCTTTGCTCTTCATTTTGCTTTCTTTTCACATTCTCTTCAAACCTATTTTCCCATCAAGAAACCCTGGTCATTCCTGTATTTGGATTATTTCTGAAAGTAGAACTTTTTGTTAGCAATTACCACTTCATTTTTACATTCACCTGTTTTTGCCCCTTTCCTTGCTCAGCTTTGCAACACTCCATCTTACTTACTCTCTGCTGGGCTGGTAAAACTGTTTCACACTGTTGCTGTTCTCTATGTGAACAGCAATGAGGTTCCCCAGTGCAATGTGGGGAATGTTACTTTTCAAAAGGCAATGAACCTGTGTCTGTCCCTTTAATGTTTAGAGGTTTGTCAAGGGTGAAAAAAGTTGGTCACTTGGCAACCTGTATCCTGAAATGATTTAGCAAACACAGAGATGCAGCAGGGGAAAGGAAATTAAAACCAAAGCTGGCTGGCTATTAATTATTAATATTCATTAACAATTTAGTCTCTGCTTTGTGTAGCAAATAATTTGCAAACCTGTCCATCCTTCCCTATACAATATGTTTATTGTCTTAATAGTCTGGAATATATTTTTCAGATAGAATGTTCACCTATGCTTTTTTCTTCATTGCTTGCTTTCAGCATAACATGGTGCAGACAATTGTTTCAGGAAATGGTGGTGACCTCACAAGTGGAAAATATGTAATTGAACAATATTGATGGGCAGAGAAAAGACATGTAAAATTTTATCAAGAGCTTTTTTTGCAAATTACCAGTCATGATGAAAAATACTAGCCTGCTGAATTCCCACACATTTTTCAAAGTACTACTTAATGATTTCTATACTTCTCAATAGTCCAAATTGTTTTTCATTCTATTTGCCCCTATAGATCCCAAAGATCATTGCAGTTGGAAAAGACAAGGTGAGATCTCTAGCTTAACCTCCAGCTCACCTCTGTCAGAACCGAATTCAGCCTGAGACCTTAGGTCACAATACCTCCAGTCATGTCTTGAAAACCTCCAGCAGGGAGATCCCACAGCATCTCTATGACCCAGCTTTTCTGCTAGACTGACTACACTGTTTTCTTTGTTTGTTTGTTGTTTGTTTATTTGCTTTCCTCAAGTCAATCACCCCTCTTCCAGTTCACAACCATTGCCTCTTAGTAGAAATCAAGATCAATCAGATTTCATAAACATCAGGTATGTAAAATTCAAGATAATTCACTATGAAACAATTCACCTAAACAAAGTAACTGTTTTGAAGGGCAAATTACATGGCACACAATTCCAGGATAGCAGATCTTCCTCCAGTGCAGCTCAGGTTACTCCTCCCCAGCTAAGAATTGGCTTCCAATGCTGTGCCTCATTTTCCAAGAGAACCCAACTTTGAGCTCTGTCTCTAGCATCTGCACAGTATTCACATTCTGAATCTGCAACAGTTTTTTCTCCCCATTCTGTCAATTTTAAGAAGTTAGTCTTACCAAATAATAATCTCATTTTACCATGGATTTTTGCATCATTTTTTTGTTTCATAATCTAGAAGAAAATAATTATTCTTTCCAGGATGACCCTTTCCATGTAGTAACATTTAAACTCAAATCAGCTTTTTTTCTTTGAAATTTGTCTCTATTTGTCTCTATCTATGCCTGTTAGAATGTTTTATTTTGCTGAGAACTTTGAACTAAAAGACCTTCCATAATGGTGACTTGTTTTAGAACATTTCTAATTAATTATTCTATTTTGTGACCCAAACCAGAACCCAGAGCCTGCCCATTGCTGTCTTCTTCTGAAAAGTACAGACACACATGCAGCAGGCCAACAGATCCCCAAGTTTTTCCATAGTTACAGTTAATGAGCCTCAGAGAGAGACAAGGTGAGCAAATAATGTGTGTGATACAACAAACTTTATTGGAAAGCTTTGATGATTTGATGCATGAAATGTAGGAATAACCATATCCAGTAATCTTGAACCATATCAACTTAAAAAAATAAAAACACAACTAAAAATAATTAAATCAGATGATTCTCATCTATATACTTATTTTAATGCAGGTTCATTCAAGGCAAAAAGTAACACACAGAAGATTCATTAACAATAACACAGACTTTTGTAAAGTTATTTGCTTCTTTTCTAAAAGGGATTTATTTTTTATTTTTTTTAACAGAAACTTTGTACAAAACATGCTAATTTAACTATGTTTTCCTTGTATTTCATGAATTTGTCACCAAGCAGGAAATACTCTTTTATGAACTTCAGAATAGTCTTGATTTCACCATTCTTTGTGATGAAATTTCTGAAAGTAGGTCCTGGTGACCAAGCTGAAAACAAGAAAATGGCTAAGCTTTGAAAGGTATTACATTTTCTAGGTATCCACCATTGTTCCTATAGGAGGCAGAGTTTCAGTAGATCAGGTTGTAATAAGCAAAGGATTAGTGTGGCATTGTACTGTGGCATCATTTTCTAACCCAATAAGTAACCAAAATGGCATTGCAGTAATTGAGATTAGCCCTTAGTCTTATTATTTTTTTGCATATGTAATTTGATCTGGTATTAATGACAACAGCAATTAATGTTAACACACTTGTTAGGAAAAGAGCAATCACTGTGATTTGTCTTGAATAAAGCAAGGATCTTGTCTTACAGAGCAGAACTGTAAGCAAGTTAGAGGACAAAAAGATGAGTACAAAACCGGGAGAAAAAAAATACACTGGTACTTCATGGATTAATTAAATAATCTATTAAGTCAAATTCCACAGAACTTTCTCAATTAATTATTTTCATTAGTGACCCAAACTGTGGACCTTTATTAAATTCTGAGGAGCCACTGAACTAGAAAGTCTCAGTTATATCAGAAAAATAATAATAATAATAAAAATAATAATAATAATAATAATAATAAAGCATGTTGTTAGTTGGGACAAAAGAGTGCTGAATACAGAAAAATGAATTTGGTATAAACAAGAGCTAAATTCTTTGTATTGGTAGACATAATCATAGGGAATATAGATATAGGGAATTATTATTATTGACTAGTTAATAATATTATATAAAGAGATCAAGTAACTGGCTCAAGAAATCTTGGGGCATCAGAGATGCCCTGCTGTTAAAAAAAAAAAAAAAAAAAATAGTGGATGACACAACAGGACTATCATTATCAAATAAGAGAAAGATACACCTCGAAGCCTTGATAAGTGTCCAGAAGCAAAGTGTGTGGGGCGTGACCTGGTAATCAGGAATCAGTATCAGTTAGTCTAGAGAAGAAAAAATAAGGCAACAGTCCTGAAGCATGGAAAAGTTGTTCCAGAGATGTGGAGGGTAAGCAACAATCTTAAAGTGCATCAAGATTTGGCAAGACTTTAACAAAATCTTTCTAACAGAAAGGAAAGAGAAACATTTGAAGAGTCTTCCAAAAGATGAACTCCTACAGTGAACTCCTGCATCAGTTAACAGACACATTTTATCAATATCTTCTAAAAAGGTTGACTGAGTAGTTGATCCTGACTAGAGGCCACAGCCCAGACTATTTATTTTATTGTATTTTATTTTAAAACTTCCTGCTTTATCTTTTCCATTTCTTTGACAGTTGTTTGTAACAAACAGAGAGGGTTTGTATTATTTTGCTTTCTTTTCTCCTTGAGCTCCTTGGATAATTAGCTTTTTCAGTGGAACATGAGAGGCATCTTTTGTCATGGCTTTGCCTCCTCATTACTGATGTTTTGTTAATCATTACCCTGTAAAATAGAAACTGAAAATGTACTCAGAGAGCAATTGAGAGAGAAGTCCTCTTCTAGTCTGGGAAAATAAACACAGGCTGGTCAAACCCTGTAAATCAGCCCCCTTGCTGCAGTACTCCATGAGCAGTTGAGAGAAATAATTGCAGTTTGGTGAAAACCAGATACTTTGCTATTTCTTCTGTCAAGAAGTTACTAGCTTATTTTATTATCCTGTTACTACAGTGGCTAGGATAGCTTAACTGAGTGTGAACTGGACACTTCATCCCATGCAGCTCCCAACACATACGCAGAGCTACATCTTTGACTATTCAGATACATGCTCTGAATACCAGACAAAGTTTGTTTTGCCTTTTTTGTGTGTGTGTGTGTGTGTGTGTGTGTGTGTGTGTTTGTTTTTGTTAGTGGTGGTGATGGCTTTTTTGTTTGTTTGTTTGTTTTCCACTATTTTCCATATAGTTTCCCCTATGCAGGAAAATGTTGCATATGAAGGTTTTGATTACTATTCCCTTTAAAACTAATTCTACATATTTGCCTGCTTTGTATATTTTCCCTTACTAGTCACTCTTCCACACTTTTATTGTCTTCCTACATATTAAAGTACAAACCAAACAGCATAATAATAGCCAAGGCATCTTAATAATATACCACTGTTCCAGAGCAAGGTTATGAGGAAAACTCAATATGTGTATATATACATATATATATATATTTAAAAAGCAAAATCCGAACATCTTCTATAGTAAATGTTAAAAATAAAGATCCTTCTGGATCTTATTCTCTTACAGCTGATTTCCACATGTGCTGTTTCCAGAAGTGCTATTGTAAGATTATACCCCAAATTTAAACTGCCACACACATTGTAGCTCAGTTAACAATACGGTGAAACTCTAATCACTAGTCTGTCAGAGCAATGCAAAAAATGCAGCAGATTGTGGATTCACAGAACCTGCTTTTAGGCACCCAAATAAGGAATCTGGATAAATGGACAGTTAAATAATTAACTATGTACTGATGGGAAGCAGGTTTCCTCCCTATCAATCAAAGGAAAATCATAGTCATGGATCTGTCCTCTCTGACCTGTACAAGAACTATCTCAACCGTGGGGAATACAACAGCAACAATGGCCTCTGTGCTTCCTGAAAGCACTTGGTAAGAGGGAAAAAAATTACAAATCTTTCATGCAATTACTTGCTGCTTTTACCCCGGAAGCGTCATCAAGATAACTGAGAGATGCTGAAGGGGATATTTGCTACTTGACTGCTGATCACAGTTATTCCCCTACTACATTCACCGTAGTGTTTTTTATCCTGTTTTATAACCCTTAAGCTGGTGAGTGCATGTTTTACCAGCACTGCTGGTAAACAATTTTTCATGGTGGTTGTGAGGGATTTACTGTCCCTCCTTCCACACACAAAAAAAGTCTGGAAATGCAATGGTTCCCTCCGATGGGGAGAGGGTGTATCTGGTGGAAATCCAAGCTGCTTGGACAACAGGAACTTCATCTTGTGCATATATTCAGCAGTAAAAATATAGAACCTATAGCCTGAAATGTTCATCAAAATTCATCAAATGGACAAGGAAAAAATATGTATTTCAAATAATAGGATTCTAAATTTTATACATAGTATTCACAAGATTTATGCTTATCTCCTATCAGGCTGTATTCAACCTACACTGTATGTTTGTTAGTCATGCAGTAAAGTTAGTTATGCAGTAAAAAGGCAACATATGTGGACAGCATATCTGGTAGGATCTGAAACAATAGCAAAGGATATTGACAAATGTATACAGCAGCAATTTAAGAACTTTACATTAAAAGCACTGTAAAGACATGTTTCAGAAATCAATAAAGCTTTCAGGTCACATGACTACAACTTATACAACTTTTGACTATCTATTCTAATCCTAGGAGGTCATTACAGGCCTTCACACATGAAAGACTCACACAAACAGCATGGAAAGTTCCCAGGTACAGGAAGCCCTCACTTCTGGCCAAGAAATCATCTCATAAAGTTCTTTTTCAAGCCTATCCTGAAAACATCTTTAGTACGAAGTAGAGAAGATTCTATGTTTCCACCACATGCAATAAGCTTCTGCTGAAACTAGAGACAGAAATAATATAAAATATAAAATACATAAAATATAAAATACATAAAATATAAAATACATAAAATATAAAATACATAAAATATAAAATACATAAAATAGTCACATTCTTTAAACCTTGATAGCCAATTCCTTCTAGAAAATCCTCATCAAAAGGGACAGGTATTGCTTGTATGCCAGTCTGCAATGGTCACTGGAAGAAGGAAATTTATATGTGGGCTTTAAATTTACTCTTTTAACAGTGCCTCACAATTGCTTAGGCAGGATGTCTGCAAAATGGAGTATCCTTTATATCCTTTTTCCTAATGCTTCATAGAAATGATCTTTATTTCATACTTATTTACTCAGTAATTTTTCAGTGGGCTGGCACAGGTTGTCTTCTAAGAAGGCCCTAAACTCAGTAATTGAGGAGAATCACAGAATCATAGAATGGTTTGGGTTGGAAGGGACATTAAATATCATCTAGTTCCAACCTCCCTGCCATGGGCAGGGATGCCACCCACTAGATTAGGTTGGCCAAGGCCCCATCCAGCTTGGCCTTGAACAACTCTATGGATGGAGCATCCACAACTTCTCTGACCATTCACAACAAGTCTGGGATGGTTGGGAGGGGTATGTCCTACGTACACCAAGGAGCAGTAACAATGGCCACACATTAATTGGTAGAGCTTAGCAAAGCCCCCATTCACTTTACACATTTGCATTGAAGGTCCACTAGGAGTTTTCACTAAAACTGTACCCCATGCCCCAGTACCTGCTTTCTTTCATTAACTTTACCAACTCCTAAGGCAATGCCTTGTGAAAATACATACTTTATATATGGCAGATATTTTTAATGGAGCTTGCTCTTTAAAAATGTGTATATACATTTAAGAACAATGATGGATGATGAAAATAACATGCAATTCACTCGGTAACTGGTATCTTAACCCAGTTCCCATGTTTAGAGGCAGAAATTTTCCTTTTTCCTGATCTGTTCTGTTTTAAAGTCTTGTAGAATGGAAAGGACAGGAAAGAAGGAAGTGAAAAATTTTGCATCTTTTTTCTACATTTTTTTTCTCCCGTAGGAGATAATCTTCATTTTTATGGATAGATCAACAACAAAATTGGTAAATGCTTGAGAGATTACCATGGAAATTAATAAATCAAGTATGCTAGGGAAACTAGGAGAATATTTGGAGCTAGATGATGCATGCGCAGTATGCTTTCTTTAATTTCTAGATTTCCCATTTTCATTCTGCTTTCTAGCTGCATGAGAAGGTGTAGTTACAGTTGTGTAAAGCATTAGTGAAAAAACTTCAAACTTCCACTAAACAAATGTGTATTCAGTACTGCAGTTACCTACATGAGATCAATAAGCAAATATTAAACAGGTTTAAGTATTTCCCAAATATTTAGCATTTTTCTAATACAGAAAAATCAGTCTTTTATATAATGAAACATAAATTACCTACTAAATTGTAGAATACTATTTCTAGCAGGAATGACTTTCTCTAATATTTACAAACTACTTAGTTTTAAAAATTTGCTATCCAAACTTTAATATTGGTAAGCTGCATATAGTATTCCTAAGGAACTGTATCATTATAGTGTTCTCTCTAAGAACAAAAGTGAAAAAAAAAAAAAAAAGAAAAGAAAAGAAAAGAAATTAAATAAATTAATAGTAAAGGTATATGTATTACAATTATTCTTTATATGTGTTGTGGTTTAACCCAGCCAGCAGCTAAACACCACACAGCCATTAGCTCGCCTCCCCCCTCCCTCTCTGGGATGGGGGAGAGAAACAGGAAAGTGAAGCCTGTGAGTTGAGATAAAGACAGTTTATTAAGACAGGAAAATAACAATGATAATAACAATAATGATGATAATAGTACTACTAATAATAATGTGTACAAAACAAGTGATGCACAATGCAATTGCTCACCACCCACTGACCAATGCGCAGCCTAACCCTGAGTAGCCCGGTCCCCCTTCCCTGGCTAGCCACCCCCATATATTGTTTAGCATGATGTCAGATGGGATAGAATACTCCTTTGGCCAGTTTGAGTCAGCTGTCCTGGGTCTGTCCCCTCCCAGCTCTTGCTGCACCCCCAGCCTGCCTGCTGGCAGGACAGAGCAAGAAGCTGAAAGGTCCTTGGCTTGGTGTAAGCACTGCTCTGCAACAATTAAAACATCATCATGTTATCAACACTCTTCTCATCCTAATCCAAACCATAGCACCCTACCAGCTACTAGGAGGAACATTAACTATATCCTAACTGAAACCAGGACTATATGAAAAATCAACATTTTCCTGACAAAATTATCTGTATTGTAATCTAGCTACTAGACCCGTTAATCCTGCTACAGAAAGAATGCAGAAGAAAATTTCATCAAATTGCCAAATTTGTATTGATCTTGGGGAAGAAAAAATGATGGCTTAGTATTGTTAGATTTCTTTTTACTTTAAGGCTATTTCAGAGTTCCATTCAACTTGTTTCAGCTTGATTTAAGAATGCAGTTCTAGGTCGAAGAAGACTGACAGTATCCAAGCAACAAGTGGTTAATTAAACTATATTTTTCAAGTTGTCATTTATAAGAAGTTGTACCTAGCAAAAGTGAAGACACGACAGCTCAAAACAAAATTTATATACATTCACATTCCATGACCACAGACTGTATATATATATATATTATTATTATTATTATTGAGGGGGGAGGGGTCGGGGCAGAGGGAACAAAGCAAAACAAACAAACAAATAACAACAAAACTTGGAAGCTTGAAGACTAGATTGTCAGCAAAGCAACACAGTCTCCACTATTCCTTATTTGTGAGTAAGATTATTTACGAACACTGTATATAATGTGATGTTTCTATGTTTCTAGACCTCTACTATAAGTCTTGCCATAGGGGAAAAAAAAAAAAAAAAAAAGAATTGTCAGTTATGAATGACTTTGGTGTCACAGTACTCCATTACCATCTTAGAGAAAATAATGAAATTAAAGCCAATGTATTTTTGTGGCTCAACACATCAAAAAGTTAAAGCTTTGGAATCATGAAAGGGATAGCCGAGTGCTATTTATTTAATGCCACTGATTCTATTCACTATTTTCTTCTGTTAGTCTTTCCAGGCATTTTTCAAATGTTTAGAAAGCCCAGAACACTGATTGTTCAAAGACAAATGATCATCAGGAGAGCTTAAAGGTACATCCTAGCCTGATCAGAAGGAATAAATTTGAAGAGTGAAAAGGCAACAGGATTTTCATTATTATTAAAATTCTTATCTCAGTTGCTGAAATGATCATTGTGACTTCATCCACTTATCTGCCTTTTGCACTTAATGTCATATTAACATTAACACATCTGTTCAAATTTTCTGATTATGCCAATTTGTTACTTAATCTGAGTGAACATATTCTGCCCATCCAAAACTATTAAAGCAGAGTAATACAGGACGTAATTCATACTCATTTAATATATTTTCATTTTACAGAATCACAGAATCACAGAATTTCTAGGTTGGAAGAGACCTCAAGATCATTGAGTCCAACCTCTGACCTAATGCTAACAGTCCCCACTAAACCATATCCCTAAGCTAAACCATATCCCTTACCTTTAGTCTCAATGGAATACTGCAAGATAGAAGTCCTCTAAAAATCAGAAGAACCATTTCACATGATTTTTCTTATTCCTGGGTATGACTTTGCTTCTAATTATTATTATATAATTATATTTTTGTTTATTATATTGAATAAAGGATATGAGTGGACAAATAAGAAGGTGAGATTAACCGATCTTTCAGTTCTGTATCTTTTGTGCTTTAGATACAAACACTGTGTTTTGATTCTAATGTTACGGGTAGAAAAATAAGATTAATGATAAGGTATTGTATAAAGAATGGTATGGAAAGTCCTAAGGTGTCCCAGTTTTATGGTACTTGGACTTGTACAGTTCTGAAATAAACAATATCTTGACCTAGTATGTGGGTTGGCTTATTGTGCACCAGATAAAAAATCCAAACCCATTATCACATAGCAATGGCATTGCACAAAATATTTTTTGTTTGTTGGTTTTGTTTTTCCCTGGGAAATAATTAGCAAGTTTGGAGGAAAAAAAGTAGTTGGTTAAACCTATGTATAAGAATTTCAACAGGCAGAATGTCTAGAGGGCAAAGGAAGCATTTGCTTACAGTAAAAAGAAGGTGTAAGGCCAAATTCATTGATTCCTATGACATCATGCAGAATCTAGGAATTAAGCCCAAGGAGGAGGAGTCACAAACTTGATCCTTGATGTTGCTCAGAAGGAACAACAAAGGCAAATCAGAGGGTGAAGCAAAGAACATT
The DNA here is from genome assembly GCF_009819795.1 of Aythya fuligula. NCBI lineage: Eukaryota > Metazoa > Chordata > Aves > Anseriformes > Anatidae > Aythya > Aythya fuligula. The sequence goes on along the minus strand of NC_045593.1, from coordinate 75,677,014 downwards.
TTTCTGTGCCACCAACCAGAAGCTCATTTAATGGCTGCATTATTTGTTACTTCATGTTCTTTCAATGTCCAGGTACAGTAACTTCTAAGGCTCTCTGTGCTAATGCCTAGGAAGGAATACTTTCATATGCATGTACAGGTCAAATACTAAAACATCTGCAGCTTACAGCAGAACAAGTAACAAAGCTGCTATACTTTTATCATTTAACTTGAATGCTGCAGTGTGAATGATTTTCCTAGTTTGACACCAGCATCTCTGTGACTGGAAAATGGTGGTCTCATCTGCATGTAACAGTACATAATACTCTGACAATTTTGCGGCACAAAAAGATCTGTTGTGTTTAGAACTTCTTACATTTTTTTCACCCTCTTCAGTTACTAAAACTAACCTTATTATTTTATTATTATTATTATTATGATACACCATGCAGAGCCCACAGTCTTGGATAACCAAAATGCCAATTAAAATTACTATTTTCCTCAAAAATAATCAGTATTCTCAGTCATTTTCAAAAGGTCAAGATTTAATTTATATTGCTTACACTGTTTATTAGAATTCATTTAAACTGTAAACTGTATTCCAGTAAAAGCTGGTATTTTCTCTCAGTGTCTTGGTGCCAGCTGTGAAATATATTGGTAGATATATTAGATTCTTTCATTAAGCACAATCATATCTTATTTTTAATAGGTAAGAAGAGTACTACACCTGAAAAACTGGTGTGCTTAAGTAAATAAGGATGTAGGTACATGTAATCTTTGCATATTGCAGTTATTTTTTCAGTTATTCTTTCAAAACACGATATCACAAAATTGTAACTACTTAGGCTACTGCTCTCAAAATTAATGGAAACCATGAATCGACTACCAAAAACACTTAAGGTTTACACTTACAGCATAGGGACAATGTCTAATGCATTGTTCATTAAATCACTTTATATTTAAGAACAAGCATCTTTAATTTGCCTCAAGGGGCACAGTAAAAACAACACATATTTGGGGGATGGTAGGGAAAGTCATGCACTGCTCTACCAATCTTAAACACAAATTCTAAGCTTTGGATCAAGAACCTTCTTAGCTGGTAAGTAATGCTTTAGCTTCTCCTGCCATTTTGCATTTGCCTTCTGCTCCCAAAAAGAAAGAATATTTGTGATGTCTTTCTTGTCTGCTTGTCTTCTCTTTCTTAAAAATCTCTGGCAAGTTGTTTTTTTTTTTCCACCATCTTCCTGATTATTATTATTTATTTTTTTAAAAATTAACCTTTATCAGTTTCTTTAAGCAATTTACTTGTCACCAACCATAAGTTTAACATACGAGGAAAATTATTTATTCAGGGGATTTTCCCCGTGATCAGTAGGACATCAAGTTTCATTGTGTATTCTCTTTCATTGTGTTTCATCATTTATTCTACTTCTTTGAAAACTCAGTCCATATGCAAGTTAAATAAAATTAAAACTTCACATATGAAATTGATACTATGTTCTGACACACATACTCAGAGTGTTGCCTTCATCTAACAGAATTCATAGCTGTACACTGACACATTTACCAATAATACAAAACAGGCAAAGAATAAATGATGCAAAACAGGCCAGACTTACTGTCAGACTTACAGACTTAAAGGAATTTAAGCAGAGCATAAAAGCTTTTTGCTGAATATTTTCACAACACAACTTTAATTTTTATCACCTGGATTTGCATATCTTAGGCACAATCTTTCTCTCCGAAATGTCCTGTAGCAGATAAGGACACTCCAACCAGGAGACCGACTAAGGATATTCTTAAGAACAGGGGAGTACAATGCACAGGTGGTTACTTTATATATACATATATATGCATGTATATAAACACACACACTTATATATCACTGTTTGCTAGGACTCAACAAAAAGAGTTATCATAGCCATGGCAAATACCATGGTTTGCATAGGAAACTACCCAAATACTCAAACAGAAAATACACCTGCATTTCTAGTTTTCCTTCTAAAAAGGCTTTCAGACATGATTTTCATCAGAGACATAGAGATTTCAGAGTAAAGAAGGTGCAAAGTAATCCCTCCAGTAATTTAATAAAGACAACAGCTCTTCTTTTATACCAGTCTTGCCATTGCATTGATGTGAGAAAAATACCAAATTAGAAGACATCATGGCATAAGCTCTTTCATGCTACCTCTAGATAACTGGATGGAAAACACACCTTACTGTTGGCAGTTCAGGACTAATTTATGTCCTCTGCTTCATGGTGACGATACTGCTCTTCCAAGGTTTCTTTGACTTGTAGCAGTTATACCCCTCACCGTGTTACCCATCCTGGTTTAGTCTCCTCTCAAGATCTTTAATTTCAAGCAGCCTTAAGTTCCTCCACCTCCCCAGAATACTTATGTATTCATTCAGCTGTACACAAACCTATCCTGAACGCAGCCAGGAGAGCCAGGAGAGAGAACTAAGACCAAATTATGCCCTTTTTCTCTTAATGGCTTCTTGAAGAATGATTTTCTGATTAGAGAGAAAACCAGTCTTTTGGAGAAGCTATTAAAAACAAACCTGAGGGAGAGACAGATGTTTGTAAAGCCTAAATTTTCCTTCTGCTAGACTACAGAGGTCTTACATTGTTTTGTCTTTTAAATTTGCTATTTCTATAGTTTAAAGTTTCACATTTAGCTTCACATTTAGCATGGAACTGAAGTACATTTCCAGGGCAACTGAATCTGACACTATCTTCATCATTTTCCCAAAGGTACTCACATAGATGCCATTAACAGATGTTAATTTGATAATGAAGTACTTGAGTACCTAGCTGACCTCAGAAAAATAAAGGAAGGTGGGAGGATTGAGTGATTTCTGGTCATCTCCCTCCCAAGTCTCATCCTGTGAAATGCATCAGCTTTACATTTGGTCATTGCCAAATGGTGTTTATTCTGTAAGTGACCTTCTGGATTTTAGAAACACACACATAACACCTGTTTTCGCTTTTCAGAAAGATCAGCTGAAGGTATTTTAGCTTTGAGTACCCTCAAGATGACAGATTTCCTTTCCTTACTTCTGATTACTAATAAGAGCTGCTTAGTTTAACCAAACCGAGTCTGTTGCCTCTTAGACTGATTACCTAGTATGTTTTGAATGTTCATTTTCAACATAAACTGATTAAAAGAGAAAGGTTAGTTTGACTAATTTGAGAACACCCCAAAGTTCTGTGTTAATCTCTAAGATGAGAACACTAATTTGTTAGAAAGGTGGCTATTAGAAGTGGTACTCGTAGAGTCCAAGATCAACGCCAAATCTGTCACTTCCTCAAAAGCAGACACAAACTATGGAAAAAAATCAGTAAGCATAAAATTGAGTGCTGTATGTTCAAAGTTATCTTTCAATTCTCAACAGCTCACCAGTTTCTAGCTTGAACATTCTCATAAATTTTAAAGTTTTTTTTGTTTGTTTTCTGTAGCAAGTGCTTAAATATTCGTAATATAC
>NC_045593.1:75648550-75668550 GCF_009819795.1 Aythya fuligula | reverse complement strand
CACACCTTTAAAAGACATCCCTACTTCATGATATTCAGAGAATCTGGAACACCTGGAATAGCTGCCTCTGCAACTGCTGTCATCCTCAAAAATTGTATGCTACACTTTCTTCGAGGATTTGATTTAGAAACTAATGTTCTTCACTGTTGGACTAAAGGACAGATTTTCACCAAAGATATTTAATCCTTTTACTTTATCAGAGTTATGTACCTAATGCACATAAATACCAAATTCCTGCCTTGAGATATTGCATCTTTTCTTGTTATGTCACCTGTAATGGCTGCATGAATGCTCATAACACAATATCCATAAGTGGTTAGATTAAAAACTAGTTACACAGAAGAGTTTGGCATTCATTAGCTTGATCTTTGCGAGGATGCCATGCAGTCAGCTAGCAGCTGCCTTTGTCCACCCCTTAGCAAGAATAACCCCTGTTAGTACTTTCAGCTAAGCCTACAAAATGACTGGAGGGGTTTGAAGCTCTTACTGTAAGTCAGGGGCAACAAAAAGATGAAAACAACTACATGTGTCTGGACTCCTATTTTCAACAAAACTCCACCGGATAGCCTTTCCAAGCTTCATGGAAAAAATTATACGAGTTAGGTAGAGCATGAGGTATTCATGCAATTTAACTCCCATCTTCAGCAAAGCAACTCTCCTGCAAGAAACTGTGTAACACTTTCAAACACACTCCGAGCTGAAGCCCTTTGGTTCAAGCTTAACTGGAATAGTTAATGATCTCAGAAGCTCCCAGCTCTGCCTGTTTGTGAGTTGTATCTGGATAGCACAGTGGCTGATTCTCACTCTTTGCTTGCTAATGAAGTGCTTCACAAACTTGGCATAAGATAACACTTCTGAAAAAACATATATGTTTTAATCAATTAAAGAAACTTGTCAGCAGTAAACTGAGCAAAATATTTTCAATAATAGCCATTGCTCTGACAGAATTGTGCTATAAATTCCTAAATAAAACCTGTTAACATTAGTGGAATGGTTCAACAACATACATATGTCACTTACAGACATTACTTTTCTAATCTAGCAGGATATGCTCATGTAGACGTTCCTGTACCTACAATAGCTCAGCTGTGACTTAAACCCTTTCACACAAGGATGTAAATATTTGATTCATAGCACAAGGTACTGAAAAGTTATTTTGCTGGGAGGTGTTGTTCAAAGAGGAAAAAGTATAAGTGTTGCTTCCAGGAATTTGTCTATTATAAAGCCACATGTTGGAACTCGTAGTGGAAACGTACTTCTTGCAAGCAGACTAGCAGTATCAATGTAGTTGGCCCTAACTTCTAATCTCTGAGAATGGAAAAACTGTCTCCCGTTTGCTTTCCCAGACACTAGATTAACTGATCCAACAAGAACCTTCAAGATGTCAAAGAGAAGTAAAAGCACTATGGCTACAGCAGAAGCAGGAACAGCTTGGAGAAAACAAAGACCTGGAATCTGCCCAGATAGAGGTTTATCATTAAGCAATACAGCCTCATGCTATACTAACAGATAAGGAACGCTGAACTCATACCATAATTCTTTTGTGCAGAACAGTAAGTAGTACGTTTCTGAATTCCTAGCCCTTCTTTACCACATACAGAGTTTTGTGCTCTGGCAGAAGTTTGTAGTAATAAACTTTTTTGTAGTAAACTTGTTTGTAGTAATATACAGTTCTTGCAGGATATCTGTCTGGTGTCCACAGTCTCCCCAGATGACATTCAGGAATAGGTCCATCAGACTACATACTACTGAAGATGTTTCTGCTTCCTTCTCAACTGACACAACCTTCCTTTTTTTTTTTTTTTTTTTTTTTTTTTCATCAATTTTTGCCAAATTATATAGAAAACAGTTTGAGTAAAGGAGGGTGTGGATGTTCTGCTGGACTACCTAATTCAAAATATTCCCTTTAGAAGTTGTGTAAGATTCTTCACTCCTGCAAACTCATTGGACAGGGAGGAGGCAGGCAGCCAGATAACTTTAGCTGACAGCATTATGGACTTGATAATGTAAACTATTAATCATGCTCCTTCTTTTTAGTGTGTCAAGAATAGCCAGAACAGCTAAATATAAATTGTTGTTTTCTTAGCTTATGTAAAAGTGACATGGTTCATGACAGGTTCAGTACACCTAGAATTTATATGGATAGTAAATCAAAATTGTTATTTAAGTCTTGCTTTTCATGCATGCAGCTTTAACTCATATGCTTTGCAAACAGTACCAACTTTAGCCACTGGTTAAGCAACAGATACCTGTATGATAATAGGATTTAGCCAGTGCTAAAAGCCTAGGAAGAAGGAGTTCAAATAATGTCATTCAGTGTGGAGGACTCTGTAAAAATGTTTTGCAGCATAAAAAGCCCTTATGCATGATGTAACATTTATTTACATCCTGCCATCTAAACACATTGAACATCTGCTGGCAGCCAACACAACAGTAAGAACACAAATTGAGATTAGTCTAACATGTCCACTGCAAATGACTTCCTGATCTTCTGGAAAAGAACCCCTGACTTACCTTACAACATGATAATTTGAAAATGTTCTAGACAACATTCTTGCTTCAGAGTAAATAGCCATTACTTTCTCAAATGCCTGCCTCATTTGTTATAAAGTAGACCTATTTGTGTATAAGAGGCAGGAAAAACAGCTGAAAAAAAAAAACAAACTTCAGATAAACAGCTTGTAAACACCAGACCCTCATAAACACTAGACTGTCTTAATAGGTCTTCAAACCTTGTTAGTGATATCAGGGTGCTAAAGCACATAGCTAAGGCTTGCAGGGTTACAAGACATAATTAAGTTCTGGGCAACATCAGATCCATTTTCTCTTGGGGTGTATCCCCAAAAATGCAGCCATGGTTAGGACGGCTCCTTGGTTAATCTGTAATCAACATATAAGGAATCTTCAGCTTCATTGTTCAATAAACCAGTGGTTGCAGGTTGTTTTCCGCCATTATATTATATGGATCAAACCACATGGAGGAAGAAAGTCATAAAACATTCACTATTAACAACAACAACAACAAACAAAACAAAAGAAAACAACACACACAAATAAATAAATAAATAAATAAAACAAAAACTGGGAAGAAAGGAAGTAAGAAGTAAGGGGATGGGAAAGAAAATTGAACAACTGCTTTCCTTCTTGCTTACAATTGTAGCTGAGTTATCAATGTGTGTATGAACTTAAATTTTCTCCATTTACTTTCCTCAGAGCCATCTGTAAACACTTTTAACCAAGAGAAACCTTTGTGGTACTTCTAACTTGAAGACCTGCATGTTAGGGGGGAATACAACTGTTCCAGTAGGAATGGTGCACAGTGAGCTTTACGTCATTGTAGTAGAGGTCTGCATTTCCCTCTGTAAGTACTAGGGCTTTCAAAGAATGAAGTTTGAATCCAAAGACTGGCAGGCCTGCCAGTTACCTCTTTTTTTCTATTTATTTTTATTTTTCTTTATAAAAGAGCATTTCATTGTGAACTGAAGCCAGTTTTTACTTTGTTGTTTGCACCTTGGTCCATCTCTTATTTCTTCCCAGCTGTTGTCTTGTGTTGCTTCACCCTTAACTTTTACGCCCCTCAGAACTAGATTTGTGTCATGCATTTCAGTTATGGCGCCACAGGTTCAATGCCTGTCTCTTGCAAAGTCAGAGTCATACTTCTGAATGTAGCAGCCTCATGTGATTGCTTAGTACAAAGTACATCTCTGCTGAGAACAACTCTTTTCTCAAACATCCATCCATAATGGATTATGTTATGTTCTACTTTCAGCTAATACTTCAAACAGAAGCTATCCTAGTTGAGCACTGAAATGTTAACCTTGCTGTTTTAAGAGGTTGCTGACTGCTTAAACTGAAACTCTTCTCAGTCAGCTTCTGTGCAATCACTAGCTGTCAAAAATGTTCATTTCTTCCCCCCATGTTGTCCTCTATTGTTCTTATGTTTATATACGCATATGTCACTAAGACTAAATCATACTACAAAAGTAAAAACACTTCCTGATTGTGAGACAAGATTTTTCTCTTTTATATCATCTTGCTCCAATATTACTCTCTGTCCTTTGACCCAGATTTGAACTGTAATATAGTATGGCTGAGGGGGGAGCTCTTAAAGTAATAGTGAACCTTGTAGTGTAAAATCTTGGTTGAAGTGTCACTGCTAATTTACTCCTTCTACAGGTATGGAAGGTATCCTGCTTTTAATCAGATGATCACAATCTTCCTGTAAACTCTTCCTAGTTTTCCAGAATTAGGAAAAGTAGCACAGTTACACAAAGCTAGGTGTAGAGGCTTTTCATTTGCTGCAGAAGTTAGCAACACAGATTGTCTTTAAATTGCAAGACAACTTCATTCAGCACAAAACAACTGCAGAATCTCTATCACCTACTTATCATTGTTGTTTTTGTGAACTGATGAATGTTGCCTCATTCCTTGGCTTGTAAAACTTGATTGTCCAAGAACCTATTTTTAATACTCTCTAGTTTTGATCCTGTTATGCCTCTGAAATGAATATAATAAATTCTGATTCTATAGAGAGTCCCCAAAGCTAAACATTTCATGATACTTGGGCTACTCTAACAAAACATCATAAAGTAGTCCAAGGGAATCAATTGTTTTTTGCAGAAAGACATTATGACGGGTATACATGTATGGTAAATTTCTTTTCACACAGCCCAAGTCCTTGGACTCCTCATTGCAGACCAGAGTCTCATTTGAAGACGAAGAGCAGTGTGATCACTAATTCTTCAAGCAATTCTATATTTCTTTCTGGCCACCAGAAAAGAAGTCTTTTCCACTGTAAGTCAGAACCTCTCAAAGCATCTGTCAGGCAACTTTGAAGAGTTTTACTTGTCCAGCTTGAGGGGTAAGTTCAGAGAACAGTAGCTCTAACATCACTAATTCAGGGAGCAGAGAGTGGCTTCCCAATTGGGTACAGAGGTGGGAGGTAATTATACTTGCATAGAAATCTCTTCAGAAGTAGGAACAGCCATGCTAATATTACATTCTGTAAAGCTATGGAAAGCCAAAATGTACTTCTAAATGTTTTTGAGTGCTTGGTAGTTTTACAGAATATATATCAATGCTTTGATTTGCTGAAGTAACTGCACAGAATGGTTCAGCTCTGGAAGAAACAGACATTGTTGCAGGGGTATGGTACTGTAGATACTTAATTATATACACAAGCCAAACTTTGCCTTTGTAACACTGATTTCAGATAGTTTGCTCCATATGCTCCCCCTCTGTGTAGACAGTAGAGAATAATGGAGACATTCATGCAAGCATCCCTCTCAGAATTATGGATCTCCTCCTACTGCTCTAATCTAACCACATATGAGGCCTGGAGCATGGTCTTTCTTCAGATACCTGTCCATGTAGTTGTATTCCTGGTTTCTGCACATGGATTAGCAGCATGGTTTGTACTTTCTTCTGGCTCTAACAGGAAGGAAAGACCAAACTCAGAAGAAATAAATGGATTTTTTTTTTTTCAATTGAGAAACAAAATCCCCTCTTTTTTTGTTGATGTTTTATAAGTAAGGTTTATTCCATTTTTGAACATCCTCGTTCTTCTTTATATCTGGGATTTATGAACAAATATTCTGTTGTGAACTAAATACCTGAGCAGAATTACAGAGTATGGTACTTTCAATTTGGCTGTTGTATTCTCAGGAGCAATTCAACCAAAGAAATTGAGATACTTACATTCAATAAAATCCTTCCTGTTCCTAGAAACTGACCACATTTTTGGCCTATACTAAAAGGAGCAGTATCTGCTTAAAGTTCGCATTGTCAAGAGCACGCATGTTAATTTTAACACATAACATCAAAACACCCTTATATATTCCTTATTTACAGCTGCTACCATGTGTTTAAACAGCACCAAATACAGAATTATTTTGGCAGTTTTAGGAACATCTGGAAGATACCACATCATGTACATAATGTACATGGAGGCAAAATTTCATCCTGAGGACAGTCAGAGTCCAGAACTTCCAGTGAATGGAGGAAGCAAGCAGAATTGCTTAAAACATTAGGCTGAAAAAAATAAAAAGCTAGATCTTTGAAATCTTAAAGTCTCCATCATTAAAAACATGATTTTCTAAAAATATTTATAATTCAAAGAGTTGCAGTTTGCAAACATTTGTCTCAAACAATTCAGAATGTTTTCAGAATGTAATGGAGGACACTGAAGCACAGCAAAACAACCTAATTCATGAAGCACTGAAGCGTAATCCTGGGGAAACCAAGACTAAAGTTATACAGAAAAAATAAAAAATAAAATTATACAGTAAAAGTACACAGGGTGTCCTGGAAGATCTTAATGTTCTATCTATTCTTCCCTCTTCAATAGAAGAAGATATATATCCATTAATTCCCAAGGAGGTTTCTTTATATCTGGTTATATTCTACTATCTGACAAGTCAATAGTTTTAATACCAAAACAGCCCATGGGTCAGAGGCAAATCAAATTTACAAAGCAGCAAGATAAAGGTTAGGCTCAGCAGTGGACCTGAGAGGTCATGTATGAAGAAAAACAGAAAAGCAGTAAATCAGTGAAAGTTAAAGGCAATATATATGGAATATAAACAAAGATTAAATGCATGTGTGGTGCAGTAAGCATGCCTAGTGTCTGTTTTTAGAAGAGGTAGCAAATTTTTTACATGTTTCTGGAAAATCGTGTATAAAAATATTAGAAGTTGTTCAAAAGCCTTTTTTATTATTTATTTTGTTAAATTAGAGAATAAAATAAACTCTCCATCCAAATTTTTTTTTTCTTTTTGAAGAGAAGTAAAAGTGTCACCCCCCAAATGACTGCAGACAGATTTAACCACAAATTAACCACTTCTCTTTGCAGATTTCCTGATGGAGCACTAAAAAAATGTAATACATACTTTGTTCTACATACCTTTTCCTGCAAGTGATGTTTTCCAAATGCCTCATACCTGTACTTCCCACAGCATTACTTAATCAAGCGTGAAATTGCAGATCTAGAGATATAGAAGTTTATGCTTTAAGATCTAGAGTTAATGGATTCTGTCCAATATGTCAGTATCCCGCACAGGTATATCCTCTTACATGAATAATCTTGTGAGGAAATGGAAGAAATTGACATGAATCAAGGTTTATGGATGTAGTGGGTTTACATGGCAAGGTTTTGGTAGCAGGGGGCCATAGGGGTGGTTTCTGTGAGAAGGATCTAGAAGCTGCCCCATGTTTGTTAAGGTCCCCACTGTTGACCAGAGGCAAGCCAATAAGCGATGTTGTTTTGCGCCTCTGTGAGAGCATATTTAAGACAGGGGAAAAAAACAAAAAAACAAACAAACAAAAAAAAATGCTGCACCACACAGCAGCTGGGAGAGTGAGAGGAGTGAGGAACAGCCTTGCAGGTGCCAAGGTCAGTGCAGAAGGAGGGGGAGAGGTGCTCCAGGCGCTGGAGCAGAAGTCCCCTGTGGCCTGTGGTGAGGACCATGGTGAAGCAGGATGTCCCCCTGCAGCCCATGGAGTACCACGGTGGAGCAGGGTTCCACGCTGCAGCCTGTTGAGGAGACCATGGTGGAGCAGGTGGCCCTGCACCGACGGAGGCTGCCGCCTGTGGAAGACCCCTGCCGGAGCAGATTCCGGGCCAGACCTGTAGCCCGTGGAGAGGAGACCATGCAGGAGCAGGTGACCCGGCAGGAGCTGCTGCCCGTAGGGGAGCCAGGTTGGAGCAGTTTTCTCCTGAGGGATGGACCCCGTGGTACGGACCCATATCTGGAGCAGTTCTGGAAGAGCTGCTGCCTGTGGGAAGCCCACGCCGGATCAGTTCATCAAGGACTGTATCCCATGGGTGGGACCCCACAGCACAGGGGATGAGAGTGACCGAGAAGGAGCGGCAGAGAAGAAGCACTGTAGGCTGACCATAACCCCCATTCCCCTGTTCCCCTGCGCTGCTCGGGGGGAGGAGATGGAGGAGGGTGGATGGGGGGGAAGGTGCTTTTGGTTTCTTTCCTTTGCTTCTCACTTCTCTAGCTTGTTAGTAATAAGCAATAAATCTTACTATCTCCCTATGCCGAGTCTGTTTTGCCCGTTACAATAATTACTGTGTGATCTTCTCATCCTTATCTCAACCTTTGAGCCCTTTTCACATATTTTCTCCCCAATCCTCTTTGAGGAGGGGGAGTGAGAGAGTGGCTGTGTTGGAGCTCGGTTGCCCACTCGAGCAGAACCACGACAATGGAATACATGTATAGAAGATAATGACAGTGTGAAAGGGAGGAAGGGTTTAGTAATCACATCCTGGAGAGAATCAGGACAGGAAGATTTCTGGAAAGAAACCACAGCTCTTACTGTGTAGCATAGTCTTTGTAAAAGTGATGTAGGAGAATTAGTTAAACTGAATGGATGCTGGGATTTTCTGACAACTCTGCTAAGGCTTCCTGAGTCCTCAGTGACAGGTCCCACTGTGGACTTCCCTCTGTCCTCCCCATCTCACTTGATTTTTAAAGAACCAGCCAGCAGGATTAGATCTTAACATTGTATTTGCTGACTATAGCTTCACTTACTTCCCTTCTCAGCAGCCTGGGAAACTATTTTTCTCCCTGCAACTCCTCCCTATATTGTATATTATACATAATTATTACCAAGTTTTACATTCTAAAAAACCTTTGCTTCTCATGTTATCAGTAAGTAAGAACTGGAGTGAAACATTAACTGGAAAAGGGACCTGTATTTTTTATCAAGTGTAATTTTGATTGGCTCAACTGACCTCATGTGTTAGTGGTGAGTCTGGCCCAAAGACTCTTTCCCTTTTTACAATCTACTCTTCTGCAGTTTATTCATTGATTAGGTACATTTTGTGCTTAAACTCCACAAGATACGTAATAAAAATGTTGCCAAGGTGCTGGGTTAGGTTAACAGACCCTAGAACTGGTGTAGAAAATAATGCAAGGACCTTTGAGCTCCTCCTAGAGAGACACTCAGTTCTGTTGAAGGAGTTTATATATTCTTTTTCACTCTTAAAGTGTGTAAACACTTTTTGCCAATTTATCTGTGTGAACTAAATGCCCTAAGGATAAATAATCTCTAAATCACTAGGGCTTTGACTTGATTTTAACTTAAATGAATAGCTTCATTCCGTGATTGCAAGTTAACTTATTTGCATAAGATTAAAAATGCTCACCCTTCAGACTAAAATGAACTGTAAGAAAAAAACGGGGAGTATCTCATCTTTAATCACTTCCTTGTGTCAGCTCATCCCATTGTATTATGTTCATCACCCTGAAAGCTGGCAAGAGACATAGCTTTCTCCTGACATCAATTAACCACAAAAATAAGGCAGGTCTGCAAGCACAGTTTTCAAGAGAGTTCACTGAGAAAGACTGTACAAATAGAAACTCTCCTGAGCATTTCTCTGAAATCTACTTTCAGCTTACCTAAGTCACTGCATCTGAAAGTCTCTTCCCACCCAGTCTCAACACATTCTCCTGAAACTGTTCCCAGAAATGCCAGCCAGCTATGGTGAGAGATAAAGATGTATATTACGTAGTACTCTGAAGAGACATGAAGAAGCAAACTGGCTAAATATTTGTTTTGTTCTTTTTAGCTGATTGAAACTGGAGCTTATTAAAAAAGTTTGCACTAATATACACAGCTATAGTAAAAACAATTAATTGCAATGATAACTTCTCCACACCACGCAATTGCTCTGTTATCATTCACACATATTTCTCTTTCCTAAGCCACTCTTGATTACTGATTTCCTAGTATTCTTTAATGACTTTGCTCTGAAAATGATGATTTCTGGAAGACAACAGAGGAGATAGGTATGGGAAGAAACCTTTAAATTGCTACTGAAAAATTGTCAGAAATCGCATCTTAGAGTCCTTTAAGCTTCAACATTGCAGTGAAAAGTGATTTGGTGAATTAAAGTAACCTGAGAGAAACAAATGCTTTTTCTCTCCTGGAAGGTTTGGCCTCCTATTAATATTCAGAAATGTTTGAATGTACATCCTAGTGACAATCTACCTATACCAACCTGACCTTGGTGTCCTAATAGCATGTAATTCTGACCTGACCTATTGCACCCTTTTGGTCAACTTTTGCACTTATTCTCAAGAAATATTTTCAGCATTCAGTTCTGAGGAGAACAATCATTAACAAATCAACCACCAAGCCATGAACAAATTCTATCAGTATTAAATTGCCATTCTAACATATATGTGAATGCAATTCATCCTTTTCATACATGGTCAAGCCAGGCAATTAGTTTAACAAAGACATCACAGGAAACCAGTAAAGAGCATGATATCAGCTGGATCTAAGCATTTCAGGGACTAATTGGCCCCAGCATGCTAAATCACTCCATTGACTTTAACAGTGTGACATCAGAGATGAACTTGGTACATGACCAAGAAAAGAAAGGAGAAGTGCAGAAAGGGGAGGAAAGAGGTGCTTAAAAGTCATTAGAATAATTCAGAACTTTATACAGGAACATTTCCTCTGGAAAATAAAAAAGATCCCAGTATTTTGAAGTGTGACTCCATGAGCATCTAGATGCACTGCATACGACAATTTATAGGAAGTATACAGAACACTTTCAAAAGCAAATATGAAACTGATGACCAAGTTTAAAATGGGAAAAAGAGATGAATGAAACAGCAGACAATCTGCTTACCAGAATTGCATGCAATTACCTTCATGTCCCACTCCAGTCCCTAATCCATTAAAAGCATTTCCTGCAATAAACAATCTTCAAAAAAAAAAAAAAACTTAAGCAAATCTTTGTGTCACAAAAATTTATTTTTTCATAGAAGTCTGCATTGCCTCACTGGTTAGCAATTGTTTTTCCTTTTCCTTTTCCTTTTCCTTTTCCTTTTCCTTTTTCCTTTTCTTCTTTTTCTTTTTTCTTTTTTCTTTTTCTTTTTCTTTTTCTTTTTCTTTTTCTTTTTCTTTTTCTTTTTCTTTTTCTTTTTCTTTTTCTTTTTCTTTTTCTTTTTCTTTTTCTTTTTCTTTTTTTCTTCTTCTTCTTCTTCTTTCTTCTTCTTCTTCTTCTTCTTCTTCTTCTTCTTCTTCTTCTTCTTCTTCTTCTTCTTCTTCTTCTTCTTCTTCTTCTTCTTCTTCTTCTTCTTTTCTTTCATTTTCCTTCTCTCTCTCTCTTTTTTTTTTTTCTTATCCAGAGATGCTATTTATAAGACCAAAGAATCTAACCACTTCTTGCACTCTTATTGAATTTATATATACCAGGAGGTGCCTCAGCAAATAAAATTCTTGTGCCCTGTATGCAGAACAGCAAAGGCAACTACCCCTTGCAAGTCTTCACTCTTTTCTGTGTACAGTAACAAGGTTTAAAATTCTTGAACTAAAAGGCATACAGAAAAAATGTTGAGAGTCTATATCTTCATCAGATTCTCCCATTTTTCACATGGATGTAGAATAGCAATGAAGTTCCTTATTTCTAAGTCAATAACAAACTGCAGTAGTTGTTCTATTTAGGACCAACACATGACATTTTGCTCATAGGCAAAACCACTAGCAGATGCAAACAACGTTTATGGAGTTACACCGCAGAAAATCTGTTTCACTTTTATCCATGAAATATGGTAAAAAATATGCATTGATGCACAGTGATAGGTATGCTTTTGACTACATGAAAACATCCGTTTTCTTAGGACAGTGACTTAAATTAATTTTTGAATGGAGATTTGCTTGGGTGTCAAACTGATATAGAAAAAAAAAAAGAATTGGAAAGCAAAAAAAAAAAAAAAGTTTAACAAAATAGAAACTGATTTTGGAATATTCTTATTATAAATAAAAGACTAGGATTATAAAACCAGAGAAGGATGCAATAGCCTCACACACACTGCAATGCAGAAGTCAAGCACTAATGTGGAAAGCAAAGCAACAAAATCCTCCCACCTACTATGAAATAAAATAACTTATATTGTAATTGTTTTCCAGACTCCTAGAAGAGTAACCTTTAGCGATCACTTACAGTACTTTTCATTAACTCATTTCAGTTTCTCCTGTTGATATGTTATATACTCAGTGGAACTGAGACTGAAAAAATAATTCAGTAATCAGTAAGAAGGATACTTTTATAAGGCCTGCAAAACCAGTTTGCTATTTTTCTCATAATGCCTGTTTTACATATCCTTGAGAAACTGCCTTGCCCTGAGATATTTAGATTTTTTTTTCCAGAGTTCTTCATGTACCACTTAAGGCAGTCACTAATGAAGTGTGGCACCTTGGATACAACCCTGCTGAAGCAGGCAAAAGGGAATTTGAACTGACTCCCACATCGCAGGAGAATGTATACCTGTCATGCTGTGACATGTCTGCCTCTGCTTTAAAGGTCACTTAAGCACCTTGCAGCTTCATTTAGACCAGTGGTTGCTCAAAATTGTACAGATCATTTTTTGTCCAAAATGGTATTTTAGCAAATTAAAACATTCTTAGCGAATTAAAACATTCAATTAAAACATTAAAACTAGGCTTTATTTTTAATAAAATAATCGATCAGGAAGTGAAAGACTACTCAAGTCATCAAGCTAGATGGTGGTATTTTTATCCATGTGGTATTTTTAAATCCAAGATACATAGACGATTTTCTTAGTATAATATTCCAGATTAACAGATTTCCCTGGTTAAATGTTAAGATGAAAACAAAAACTGTAATAGACAAGAAAATAACAGCCCCTTTCAGTTACTGTGTATATCACAAACATGCACAAAATGCAACTTGCATCAATCTGTAAGACAAGATCTTGTTTGTCTTATACATCCTTTTTCACTTCTGTTAACAAATATTTGTCTAATTCTCTTTGCTATGTACATATTATCCTGGATAGGCTTATGTGAATTCACTATTATTTACTGGCATGAACAATTTCAGGTTGTCATCTGAAACAAGGGTCCTAATAACACTGTTCCAAATATATAGAACTTCTAACGTGGGAAAACAAAATGTGAGCAAGTAGGGCAGAGCCCCTAGCACAGAAAAAGCTTCTCACTCTGAGCCCAGTATTCAACCCATAGGCCAGAGACTTGTCTCATTAAAAAGCTGAAATTACTTCGAATTGTTTCAATTCTTTTGTTGCCAGGAGGTGACACAGCTGGCATCAGAGACGATATGCTGTGCACACAACTGTTGTCTTCCCAGGTCACAGGAAAAAGGCCTGCCATTAAACTGGTATTAATCCATACTTGGGCTGAGGCAGGGAGCAGACAAAGCCAAGGAGAAAATCCTCACTACCCTGGAAGAATTAAAAACACACAGGGTGCATTAACACTGAGATACGGGGACTCACATATTAACAAAGACATTAACAGCCTGAGCTACAGCCTTCCCTTCTGTTCCATGAATACTCAGGTATGGGTGGTTTACTGTCCTCTTTACCAGGCTTTCACTGAGGCACTCAACCCCTTCCACACAGCTGTGAAAAAACAGGCAACAGGCAGAGAACTACTTCGACTGTACTCAGTAACAAAATGGAGCTCTCTGCCTGTGCTTTTTAAATATTAAAATCAAATTAAGCTTAAAGAATAAGGTAAAGACAACAGTTGCAATTCAATGTGTATGCTGTTTCTCTAAGCTAAGTGTGATGAAGTACAGCCTCTGTACCACACATCTACTGCATACAGTACCTGGAGGTGATAAAGTTACAGACAAGAACAATGAAGTTTGAGTCTGAAACATACAAGGTGGAAAGGACTCTCTAAAAGCACACTACAAAGATTAATCTAGTATTCATTGATGGAGGGTTTGATTCAAAGAACAAACGGGAGAAAAGTTTTATAATCCATTCATTATACAAAACTCCAGTAATGAAAGGGAGAAAGAAAGGAAGGGATGTGGACAACAATGAATAATACATAGTAATAGAAGAAAGGAATAAAGAATCATCATAAAGGGAGCAAGCCCAGAAACTTGTGAAAGTGCTTTGCAAAGAAATAATTTCCCAAACTACACCAGAGCATGTGCAAAAGGAAAAGTGACCTCCGAACACAGAGAAACAATGCCATTTATAGTTGTGGAGAGTAAAAAAAGATACCACACGTTGTTCCAGTATTTTACAACTACCTTCATGACCTGCAAGTTCAACTGTCATTGAGCAATCACTACATATGAAGCGGCTAAGCCTGTTATTTCACAGAATTATAGAATATCCTGAGTTGGAAGGGTCCCAAAAAGATCATCGACTCCAACTCCTGGGTCCCCAAAGGACTACCCAAAAATCAGACCACATGTTGGAGAGAATTGTCCAAATGCTTCTTGAACTCCATGGTGCCTGGTGCCATAACCACTGCCCTGGGGAGCCTGTCCCAGTGCCCGATCACTCTCTGGGTGTAGAAACTTTTTCTAACACCCAGCCTGACCCTCCCCTGTTCCAGCTCCATGCCGTCCCCTCGGGTCCTGTCGCTGTCCCCAGGGAGCAGAGATTAGTGCCTGCCCCTCCGCTCCCCTCATGAAGGAGCTGCAGGCCACCATGAGGCCTCCCCTCAGCCTTCTCTGTTCTGGGCTGAACAAACCAAGGGACCTCAGCCACTCCTCATATGTTGGGATTTCCCCTTTCCAGGTGCAGAATCCAACACCTGTTCATACGAAACTTCACATGGCTGGTGATTTCCCAGCCCTCTAATTTGTCAAAATCTCACTGCAAGGCCTCTCTCCCCTCAATGGAGTCAAGCGCTCCTCCCAATCTACTGTTATCCGCAGATTTAGTATACCTTCAAGTCCTGCATCCAAATCATTTAGGAAAACGTGGAAGACAACGGGCCCTAAAATGGACTCCTCTGGAACCCCACCAGTGACTGGCTGGCTGCCTACCTGTCTCATGTAACCCCATTTACTATAACCCTCTGAGCCCGACCCATCAGCCAATTGTTCACTCACCATATCACGTATTTCTCTGGCTGTATGCTGGACATTTTGTCTAGAAGGAGATTTTTACTACTTAGACAAAAGAGGGAAGTTATCTGTAAAATTGCCTTACTGCTGGAATTTGGTGTAAGAACCCCAGGAAGGAGATGGATTTCTTCCCAGCTGCATCCTGACATACTTAGCCATTTAATGACTTAGGTTTCAAAACAGATCACTAGTCAGCAGTTCTTACTGACTTATTGATCTGCAAGTGGATTGTTGACACCTGCTTCCAGGACTGATGGAATAGTTGATAGCTCCAAGATGGGGAGCAAAGTGTCCCTGTGCTCTCACTCCTGCCAGAAAGGCAGGCAGAGGACAGACACACCATATATTTAGGGAGTGGCACAGAGGAAAGACCAGATGATGGCAGAGTTCAAGCTCCATCACTTTGGTGAACTGTGCAGTTTTTCTGTTGCCAAGTCAGAGCAAGCCCCCAGGCGTGTCAATTCTGACTGACAGCATTGGTTTTGAAAACCAAGACAGAAAAAAACAACACATTTTTCCTCAAGAATGCTCTCACACACACATGGATAAACTCTGGGAAGGCTATAAGACAGCATGGGCTGATGGCATTGCAGCTTCTATGGGTTCACATGCTTTTCAAAACTCTTGCTACATCCCTGACTAGCAATGCTCTCTCTTCCCTCGTGCACTATCAAGTTCAACCAAAGCAGGGCTCGGCACAGGCCTCCATAAAGTGCTTGCTATACCATCCCATCACACCAGGAAGATGTTTCCAGTCCCACCGCCTTCACTAAAATGACAGCCCCTTCTGAGGATGAATTTGGTGGAAGTCATTACTACTGCCAGGGGATCAAAGCACAGGGCCTCATCTCCAAGGAGCCAAGCCTTACCCAGCCCCTATCCCCACCTTTGTCGTGGGCTCCTGCACCCCAGCCCTTGGGCTCCATGGCCAGGAACACCACCCCATTTCTGGCAGCACTCACAGGCACACGATGGTGTTGAGTCCTTCCACAAACACTTCTGTCCCGTCCCCCCAGGCATCTCAGCAGCTGCTGGATAAGGACATTCCTTTCTGGCCTGGCATGGCACAGGGTCTGCAGGATCGTGCTCTCTGCTACCATCGCTGGCCACCAGTGCACCCCGTAGATGATGGACAGCTCCAGGCGCATCCAGGGCAGCAGCAGTCGAGGATGCTGTGGTGCTTCCTGAAAAGTGCTGCCCAGATCTTGGGCAGGAGACGGGGCAGTGTGGCCATGCTCCCCTGCCCCTCATCGCCTGGCCCTGTTCTTCCCTGCAGGGAGGATGTTGCAGGCCCACTGGGGTCAAGGGTGATGCCTGCCTGGAAGCCAGCAGGTGCTGGCAGTCTCTGGGGGGCAGACAATGCACTCCAGGTGCATCTTCTCCCCACACAGACGCCTTGATGGTGCTCACAGCTTCCCTGCAGAGCGGGCACTCCGCCTTCAGCTTTGCCCACCGCAGGATGCAACCCAGGCAGAATTGGTGTCTGCAGGGCATTGTATATGTGATGTCTGTTTGTGTCTCACAGCAGATGGGGCACTTCCATACCACCTCCATGGTCATGATCTTGTCGCTGGAGTGGGCTGGAGATAGCAGAGCACGAGGAGCTGCTCCCCCTCAATGATGCCACTGTGGCGGGTGCTGCACGCTGCAAGAAGTAGAGAGACCAGGCCCAGTGGCTGTGCCATGGTGGGCAGCGGCAGTGCCCCAGACCCTCAGCAAGAAACCTCCCAGCCACCCCGTGGCCATCCCATGGTCCCCACCCACTGCCCCGGGCACGTGTCCCCACACAGCTCACCTGCACTGCTGTGAGTGCACCCCACAGGGCCCTGGCTGCCTGAGCCAGGCAGGGCTGGGGAAACACAGGCACCTGCTGTGGGGACGAGCACCGAGAGCAGCTGCCGACGGCCCCACACAGCATGGCCTGACCAAATCCTTGCTCAATGCTCCAAGCCTCGCACACACCCTCAGCAGAAGTTCAGACATGAGCCAGGCTGGGACAGGCTCTGCTGATGCCCCAATATGAGCAGCGAGGGCCGTAACCACAGACCTCGCATGGTGACCTCACAGCCTGTTGCTCAGTGTTGCTCACCTCAGGGAAGCCTGTCCAGCTCCACAGCACTCCAGCCAGCACCAGCATTGTGCCTCTGCACACCCACTGGGGCTACTGCAGTACCACTGCCCACGCTCTCTCCTGCCAGTGTCGGGGCTTCCAGCAGCATCCCTGGCATGGGCCATGTCTTCCCAGAGCCCTGCCACAGCTCTCTCTGGCCACAGTACCTGTCTCTGGCATAGCTTGGTGGGAAGGGTTTATAAGAGGTTTCACTAGCCTGAACAGTCCCACGGCAACTATTTCTAGAAAGTGATATATCCCTCAAAATATAAAAATTATATATATTTTTTATCCTTCCTCCCTGCCCCTAAATATGTCAAATATGTCATGAAAATGAAAGAATTTCAAAATTGATGAAGCTTTCTGTTTACCTTGATAAGTTAAATTGAGAATCAGTGGAAGAAAAGCTTTGTTGTGATCGTAAAAAAGGCACAAGTGAGGAAGCTGCAGGCCACCCTGAGGCCTCCCCTCAGCCTTCTTTTCTCCAGACTGAAAAAAACAAGTGACTTCAGCTGCTCCTCATATGTCTTGCAAAATCATTTCAGAATATGCCCAGAAAACTACTGAATAGGGAGAGCTTACACATCTGTACAAACTACATGTATAGGAAAAGCTACCTTCTTAAGCAGAACACTCAGAGCCCAGCAGAACATCTTCAGATTAAAGGAAGCCTTTTAAAAGCAATAAATCTTAAAGAATGCTCCGTTTCTCCAGGAAAATTAGCATAAGGACATCATAGGTAAAAGCCCTTCTCCCCTTCTCATGTTCCCTGGATGGTGCAAAATGTCACTGTCTATATAACAATCAGAATCTTTCAGAAAAAAATAAAAAAAAAAAGAAAAAATAAAAAAAAAAAAAAAGAAAAGAAAAATGAAAATAGAAAAAAGAAACAACAAAAAAAAAAGAAAAAAAAAAAAAAAAAAAAAAAAGAAAAAGAAAAGAAAAGAAAAGAAAAGAAAAGAAAAGAAAAGAAAAGAAAAGAAAAGAAAAGAAAAGAAAAGAAAAGAAAAGAGAAGAAAAGAGAAGAAAAGAAAAGAAAAGAAAAGAAAAGAAAAGAAAAGAAAAGAAAAGAAAAGAAAAGAAAAGAAAAGAAAAGAAATGAAGAGAAAGGAACTGATGGGAGGGGCAGGGAAGGGAAGGGCAGGGAAGGGAAGGGCAGGGAAGGGAAGGGCAGGGAAGGGAAGGGCAGGGAAGGGAAGGGAAGGGAAGGGAAGGGAAGGGAAGGGAAGGGAAGGGAAGGGAAGGGAAGGGAAGGGAAGGGAAGGGAAGGGAAGGGAAGGGAAGGGAAGGGAAGGGAAGGGAAGGGAAGGGAAGGGAAGGGAAGGGAAGGGAAGGGAAGGGAAGGGAAGGGAAGGGAAGGGAAGGGAAGGGAAGGGAAGGGAAGGGAAGGGAAGGGAAGGGAAGGGAAGGGAAGGGAAGGGAAGGGAAGGGAAGGGAAGGGAAAAAGAAAGACGTGAGAGCCATCATGGAAAAACACTGTTTCTTCTATTCTAAAAAGGTTGACAGGGCCTGGGATTTGAAGTGATTTGAAGTGAGTCATAGCTCTCTTCCACTAAATTTGCACAGCAAGACAATGATTTATTTCGCTGTCTGCACAGAAGGGAAAGATGGTAGCCTGCTCTCTGCCTCCCATTTCCACCCCAATCCAGGGAATATGTGTACAGACGTCCCTCCTGCACCACCAGCACCACTGCAGAAGGAAGGACACCGCAAGCTGTCCAGTGGACTCTGTCCTACTGCTACAGCCTCTGCAGACAGAGCACAGCAGTGTGCAGAGAGCGATGGGCACTGGTGGTGTGGATCCTACAGGCAGTCACTCATTGGACCTCTGCTCAGCTGATGCCTCTCTAAAGCACTCCATTTGGCAGAGACATGATGTACCCTTCCAGAGCACTCGGAGTACACTCCCTTCCTCACCCTCCTTCAGCTTTCAAGAGCCATTATGTAGCTCTAAGTGTTTTGTGAATGCAGCTTCCTTTACATCTGCTGGTGATGCAAAAACAAAACAAAATAAAACAAAAAAAATCCAACAAAATCCTCTCTAATGTGGATTGCAGCAGCCAGCAAATGTTTGCTCCTGTCAGAGCAAAAAGTGTTCTGAAGATTAAAAAACAACATTAGTAAAAGAGATCAGGTAGGCTGAGGGGAGAGTAGACGAGAACAAAAAAAAAAAAGATCTTCCTCATACTAAGGACAAAGGTAAACTGGTTTCACAGGAAAGCAAACAGGTTAGTTGTAACTAAGGATTTTGAAAGGCTGGGGGTTAGATCCGTATTGCAAAGTCATAGCTTAAAGCTATTAGTCGATTGCTTCCTTGTATAAAGGTTTTGTGTTTTCTTACATCTTTTGAAGTATCCAATACTTTTCATGGTAGGAAATGGGATACTGAATAACAAACTGTGAATCTAGTCTCCTCTGACAAATCCTTTACTTCTGTCCTGTGAAAAGAGGACACATAGGTTTCCTGAGGGAGCTCCTCTCTGGTTTACTGAGAAAGCTGAAATTTTCAAAGATCGATAAAAGAGGGGAAAAAACGGCATGTAAAAATACCCTTGAAATGAAGAATAGAAACACACAACAATAACAAACTCAGCAAGTTAAAAATATGGGAAGTGAAAATAGATACAGCGTGTGAAAGTAAGCAACATAAGAGAGTCTACATCTTCTGAAGTCTCTAGGTGACTGCTGGATAACTTTCTTTATCAAAGCAACAGAAACATACTAAAGCTGATAATACTGCAATTGCTTCTTTAAAAATGAGAGGAGAGGAGAGGAGAGGAGAGGAGAGGAGAGGAGAGGAGAGGAGAGGAGAGGAGAGGAGAGGAGAGGGAGAGGAGAGGAGAGGAGAGGAGAGGAGAGGAGAGGAGAGGAGAGGAGAGGAGAGGAGAGGAGAGGAGAGGAGAGAGAGGAGAGGAGAGGAGAGGAGAGGAGAGGAGAGGAGAGGAGAGGAGAGGAGAGGAGAGGAGAGGAGAGGAGAGGAGAGGAGAGGAGAGGAGAGGAGAGGAGAGG